>NW_026937309.1:0-78953 GCF_032062105.1 Saccostrea cuccullata | reverse complement strand
TGATATATTTTGTCGGACAGATTTCTGTACATTGCAGGTAAATTTTCCTTTTATTTACTTTCCAGCCTCTTAATGTGTAGTACATTTTTGGGTTTGAAGTCAATTATTGCATTTCTTGATCGTTTACAAATTAATCTGAATTCCCCTTTTCATAGCATGAAATTCAATTATGTACAGTACCTGGCCATAAGTCTGTCATAAAAATGGCTGCTGAAATATCAAAATTCAGGAAGCCATTTTTTTTTCTTTAGCGCTGGTAAATAAATCGCTCTATGCAAGCTGCTGTTGAATAGTTCCTTTCTATAGAGTGTATACAATAATTCTATGACGTCATTTTATAAAAGTGACGCAATATATGTCAAATATTTAGCAACTGACAAGATGGCTACTAAAGGTAAACAAATGTCTACCCCTATGAAAAATGCGATAATAACTATGTCTGAGAGTGGATACACCCAACAGGACATAGCAGCTATTCTTTCTGTGAGCCAGTCTGGGATTTCCAAGTTTCTCAAGCGATACAAGACGCGCGGATCCAGCGAAAATAAGCATCGAAGCGGTCGACCTAGAAAAACTGATGTCCGAGGAGATCGTAAGATACTTCGATGTGTGAAACTCAACAGACGGCAAACTTTGGGTGAAATAACTGATGAAGTGAACTCGAAGTTACCAAGTTCTATCTCTTCACGGACGGTAAGAAGACGTTTGCGATTTTTAAACTTTACAAGAAGGAAAACCAGGAAGACCCTTACAATTCGATCTGTAAACCGCACCCGCCGTGTAAATTGGTGTCGAGGGAAATTACATTGGACAGTGAATAATAATTGGAAAAAGGTGATTTTCAGCGACGAAACCCAGGTTGTGATTGACCAGAATAAGCGCGTTTACATCTGGAGAAGACCCGACGAAGTATGGCGACCAGAGTGTCTTGGCGTCCGTGGAAACGGAAAGTACTCGGCGATGTTTTGGGGGTGTATTACTCACGAAGGAATCGGAACATTTACAGAGGTAGATGGGAATATTAATTCCCAAAAATACATTAACATTTTGGATACAAATTTATGGCCAGTTATTTTGCGCCATTTCCCGAATGGTGACTATTTATTTCAGGATGATAATGCACCGGTCCACTCCTCTAACGCAACAAAATCATGGAAAACTGAAAACGATATTAAATGTCTTATTTGGCCATCACAATCTCCAGATATCAATGTAATTGAAAACGTGTGGAGAACCATAAAAATACGTCTTCAGAGACAGGTACACAATATTCATAATCGTGAAGACCTCATCTTGAAAGTAAAGGAAATATGGTGGTCCTTGCCTCAGCACTACATTCAGAGTCTGTATGCTTCAATTCCAAGGCGAATTCGACAAGTTATTAAATCTAAGGGTCATGCAACTAAATACTAGAGATAAAAAGGTAAGTGCTTAATATTTATAGAATTTTTTTTTATTTTTGAATTTTGCGTTCACGTTGTTCACGTTACGTTACGTCAGCCATTTTATGACAGACTTATGGCCAGGTACTGTAGCTTATGGTTGCACTGTAAAAGACTATCAGATACTGAACCTTGATTTGTTTTCAAAAAGATTGATTTTTCTATTTTCAGAATTAATTGTAAACATATATAATAGGGGGACATGCTATTTCTCTAAGTGTCTCTCACTCGGGGGGGCTGGGCTTTTTTGTCTGTACTTAAGCAACAGGACGGATTAAATAAGTGACAATTATTAGTATATCAGAGTCTTATATAATTTCCTTTGCATAAGCTTAAAAAATTCTATTTCAGTCTTTTTAAAACCTTTCAATTTTGCTTAATTAGCTATGACTTATCAAATTTTGGAGCTTTTTTCTTATTCTGGGTAGAATCCACCCCTGTGAAAAAATTGAAACAAATGTGAGTTTATATCATTTTATTAACTCCAAAAAACAAAATCATGTGAATTTATAATTATTTTATTTATTAGAGTCACAACTGTATCCAGATCTCATCGCAGGAATGAAAGTTTTTCACTCACTGGAATAGTACTTGCAGCAGGGAGTAGTCATTCATTAAGATGGTCAAAGTTTACACTAACGTGACAGGCCTCAAATTTCACACATATATATTGGTAAGTATAAGGTCTTTGAAAATAACAAAATTGACTAATTCTGAGATAGGTAAATATGTAAGTATAGAAAAAAGAGTACCAATTCACCGGAAGTTTACATCATTTCCTGGTTGAACAAGATGAAGCAGAGTACTAAATGGGTAGGATTTACCTGATTGGCTTAATTCAGGTGTGTTAATATTTTCATTTTAAAGTAAAAGTATTAATGTTTGAAAGAAATTATGGAATGTAGGAATATTACAGAAAAGATAAAAATACCAGGGGAGATTGTAGGAGTGGGGATTGATATTTTTGGCGGGTGTCATTTACTGCCGATCGCTGTAAGTTCTAAATAACTGCAGATTTTTCCTAGAAACGCCACGGCACCTTATATTTTTTCCGTGTTTTTAATAATAATGATTAGAACGAACTTTAAAATAATATCAGAGATTTGTTTGAAAGGGATTAAGTAAATTAATGGGAAGGCATAAGGTTTGTGTAGAGTTCTATGAGAAATTAATTGGTACTCTTTTCCCAGATGAACACTGACTCAGTATCCTTTCAAGATAACGCCGTCCTTCTCAAAAATGATAACACTAATCTGTTGCAGAACTTGTTTGGAGTCGTCTATTTTGACCTCTGATGACTTGGAGTAAGTGTTTTTTGTTATTTATCAATTAAAATAAGATATGACGTTGACATTACAAAAATTGAGTAATGTTTGTAACTTTTGAATAATTATCACCTTTCACACATTTTCGTGTTTTTTGGAAAATCACGTAAAGTATGAATAATGACACATTATTATGCACGCGGGGGTAATAAAAAAGAAATATGCTTTTTGAAGGATAATGTTTGAGTACAATCAAGTTTCACACATTTTCGTAAGTGGTACAGATTCTGCTTAAATATGTACAATTACTGACATTTTGGAAGCTATGGATTTTTCTTGTTGATTTTTAACAGAATAATTTCTCATGAATGGGACATGAAAAAAAAAGAGATTTCAGTGGCAACGTAATGGCACACACATAGGTTCCTTGAAGAATAAATTGATATCTTTAAAGTTAAGATATAAAAAAATACCGGGTATATTTCCGAAAAATCAAGTTAGGGTTTGATTTTTTAAATTAATTTTATGCCCTCAAATAGTTTCGACTGTTATAAAAATTGAATTACCTCCCTTAGCTTCCTTCATAATCTTTTTCAGCCAAAAAAGTGATTTATATGTCCTTTCCCTTTTGCAAATAAATTCCACCTAATAATTTGGGATGCTTTGAGTACGAGGGTTTGTTCCCGTTTTTCACACATTTGAATTACAAGTAATTAAAAAATGTGTGAAAACGGGAATTGGACCAGGTGAGATAATTACTTAATTGCTATAGTCTATATATACCATACTTAGTAAGTATGTGAAAGGTGAGCTTATAGTGAGAAAATAAGAGAATAAACACAAAGTTAATGTATGTGATTATCTGATGATCTTAACATGTTCTTGGCTTGGGCATTATTTTCAAATTAATTTTTATTCACTTTTTTCTTTATTATATGTTATATCTTTAATTCTTTAAGAATATTATCAAGATTGAATGGTTTTCTTTTTTTTAAAAGAAATTGGACTTAATTAATTAATACTAAACAAATATTAATAATTTATTTAATATAATCAAATTAATAAAATGCTTATAAAATTGTATTAAACCTCTTAAGGATATATTAAGCTAAATCAGGTATTCACGGGTAAATCCAGGTAAATCCAAACCAGAAATAAGACTATAACTGCTATCAAAACACACTTCACACCTATTGTTCTTTACCTAATTACCAAATGTGTGCAAAACGGGAACACACCGAGTACGAGGTGTAAAAAGAATTTGCTGGATAATCAAGGTAATAAGAATTTAATTAAAAATCATTGCTTATATACAATTATCTGCAACAACAAGCATATTATTCAGATTTAACTGATAAGCTAGCCTCAGACATTGTGTATATATTCTTTCACTTGTTTATTTATCCATTTACATACACCTAGTTAAAAAACGCGAAGGTTATTTCTTTTCATATTTAGATCAACACTTATGAACATATAAAATGTAACAATTTATTACAATTCCTTGAAATGAATAATGCAAATCGTTTTTTAAAGCGTTTATTAAGTTTATGTATATACTGAGTATTTTAAGTTTCATTTTCAAATTCATCTTTGATTTTTCTTCATTGAGAAGTTTTCATCGAGCAAAAAAAATGACATAACAAAAAACACGAGGAGGCTCATTGGCCACATCGCTCACTTGAGCACAAAGGCTGAAAAAGGCACAAATCTCAGATCAGAATTGAAAGTTAAATGAGAGGGGTCTTCAATTTTAATTTTTTTTCAGAATGCCTCCACATCAATACAGCTTATACCGTTTATCCGTTTCTTTCGCGTTTTCGAAATTTTGCGAAAAAGGGGTAGATTAGTACTGATTATATTTTGCGTAAGTTATTTTTTAGGATTGACGATTTGTTCAAATGATTATGTTTTATGTCACATTATAGCTGACATAATTTCTGCGTGTTTTATATTTTGCGAATTAAAAATGATTGCAAAAAATATGACAAATAGATCATCGCGAAAAAATCGGATATACGGTAACTTCGTTGTTCTTGAGAAAGAGAATTTTAAAGATTTTTTAAACATTTGGTTTGTATATATTCCTTCGTGATAATTTGAATCGGATTCCCGTTGTTTCTCTCCCTACCCCCAAAAGGTCATGATTTGAACAAATTTAAATCTGCAATACATGAATATGCTTATATGTCATTATATTTACATCCATTGAATATTTTCTCCTTTATTTCTTAAGAAACACCATGGCGTTCATCACTGCATAAACTACAGTAGGCAGGTCGCCTGTACAGATTTCTTAAATCAGTGGCTGTCCCATCAATGAAACGTATAAAGACGTTCGCATCATTAATACAATAATTAATCTTTTTAGTCTTACTTTAATTGATTATTTAAACAGATATAAATATAAACAATAAAATGCTTTCTTTGTTTGTTGTTACTGGAATGAACGGTCGCAGCTATTGCAGAAAAAATTTACATAACCCGCTTACGCGGGTTATGTATTTTTTCTGCAACAGCTGCTTCCGTTCATTCCAGTAACAACAAACAAAGAAAGCATTTTATTGTTTAAATAACATAGCTTGTCTGCTCCTGGGATTTTTCTCTTTATTTTCCTATGTAAATGTTTGATCCACCGTTGAGACCCTTCCCTATTTTTGGAGGTTATGATCTGAACAAATTTATTTCTACACTTCTTCCATTTAAATATCACTAATCATGACTTTGAAGTAATGGAGTAGAAGATTTTTAATAGATTTGTCCTATATATTCCTATGTAGTACTTTGATAGGCCATTGTGGTCCCACCCTACCTCAGGGGTTATGATTTGAAGAAACTTGAATCTACAATACCTCAGGATGATTCAGCATAAGTTTCATATTTCTTGACCCTTGAGAAGATGATGTTTAAAGAGTTCTCCTATAAGTTTTACGATGTAAAACTTTGATCAGCAATTGTGGCACCACCCTATCCCCGGGATGATGATTTGAACTTAAATTCACACTACCTGAGCATAATTCCCCATAAGTTTTATCTTTCCTGTCCATATAGTTCTTAAGAAGAATTTTAAATGTAATTGGATAATAAGCTCATTCTATCATTACTGAAAAATTTTCTTACGGTTCCGTAAATATTCCCGTTACTATGAATAACATTTTGTGTGGAAATACATAGTACAAGTTAAACACAAACTCCCTACAATACACTGGACTATAAAGCGACAAATTAATGTTTAATTTATTGTATGTTTAATTTCATCAACAACATTATCTTTACCAAGTTTAGAATTGGGACGAGGTCATTAATTAGTGACGCCCGAATTTCCTCGACATCTTACATTCCCAAGTCACGCTTTAATATTGTTCATGATTGTTTTATTTATGCTTACAAAGTCCATCAGCGATAAGTATTATCAATGTTTCCCACAGTAATTAACCGCGCCTTAGGGTGCTTGTTTCCTTTCGTAGGTTCGATCAGCATGGCAGCATATCAACAACAAACATGGCGGGTATTTTCACTTTGTCGTGACGTCACGACAATCGAGCCAGATGCTAATATAAGCCAGCACAAATCGACCGACATTCAGAGTAGAGTAGAATAGAGCTAGATAATTCCTCTGTAATCATCGCATCGCCAGGATGTCTGGGGGTGATAGTCGCTGGGTAATTACTATTACATAATGAATTAATTTTTGGAAGCCGGTGAATTTTTTATCATATTTCAATATTAATTTTTAATATTCAAATTGAATTGGTCTGTGGGAGAAAATTTGTGGGTGGTAAAAAATAACTCTCTCATAACTATATCTGACTACATGTATAATATAATTGTTTTGCCAATGACTCCCAATATTTTGGAAAGATACATACTTTTATGCTTTTTTAAATTTATATAAAATTCCCTAAACATAATTCTCCCATTTCAGAATATTTTATTCCAATTCTGGGAGAGAAATAATATTTCTATGGGAGTTAGAAATAAGAATAATCATTCAAAGAGATCGTGCAAATTAAATACAACAAGCAATAATAAATTTTTATGCACTTCAATACTGACTCATAGTTCTTTTTGTCCAATATACAGAATTGGGAGACCTACAAGTTGTCTCAAGGAAGAAAACCCCGGAACGGCAACATTGGTGTCAGAATTGCGATAATGATTGCAATGTAGCATTTGACAAGCTAAGGCTAGCATCAACTAATTCTCCCATTCCTTCCTATCCTAATGAAGAAGGCTTTTCATTTTAGATATACTGATGCCTCTAACATAGGTTTGGGAACCGTTCTTTCCCAAGAGCAGGGGTGAGCAGAAAAAGTCATTAGTTATTACAGCAAGACATTCAGCGCTGCTGAACGTCGTTATTGTGTCACTAGAAGGGAATTACTACATGTAGCTAGTGTAAACTCAATAAAGCACTTTCACCACTATTTATATGGGAAGACATTCAAAGTAAGAAAGGATCATGGGTTCTTAACTTGGTTGTTAAATTTCGAAAAAACAGAGGGCAAAATAGCACGTTGGTTCGAATTTTTGTCTTCATGCAATTTCAAAATTGAATACAGGATAGGTCGCACTCATAATAATGCGGACGCTTTGTCCCGCAGACCTTGTCTCATGGGAGATTTAGACTATAAGCATTGTAGTAAAGCAGAAGACAAATTTTCATTCGATCAACACTTGCAAAATGAACCTCCCAATGGAAACCAAAGCCAAGTAAATAGGGAAATGATTTCTGTAATCAAACAAAATGATCTAACTGCTAGTCCTAACATAAATAGTTTTGTACCTGGAAACTCTGCTATTACTAAAAGGTCTCGGGGAAACTCTCCACCCACTGGGATAAGCCCTTCAAGACAAGAAGAAAATAGAATACTTCTAGAAAATGACAAACCAGTGAATAGTATTAAGGCTTTAAAAATAAAGACTCAGATCTAACGGAAGTAATAAGATTGGTCAAAGCTAAACAAAAACCCCTCTGGGAAGACATACAGTATCGACCGGACACAACCTAACACCAGAGCGAACCCGGAGCGGACCCCAGGTTCGCTCGGGGTCCGCTTCGGGTTCGCTTTCAGAATTTTGGGACCGCTCTGGGTGCACCTTGGGTGCGCTCCCGGTTCGCTCCGCGTTGGCTCGGGGGTCAGCTCTGGGTCCGCTAGAGCGAACCCGGCGTTCGCTTTCTGGGACCGATTTACGCACTGATGCGTGAAGCGGACCCCGCTTTAATCTCGCCGCCATAAGCCCCGACCCTTGTATATTCCAATAAAGTAATAAGATTGGGGATCGATCATTGTTGTTTATGCAGCGATCGATATACATGTATTTACACTGTACATGAAAACAGTGACTTTAGGGAGAACATTAATAAATTTTCCAAAATTCAACTGTACATTCGACGTGAGTTCACATGTATAATTTATTTCCTTGATTTTTCCTATCTCGGAATTTCGACAAATGAAACTGACGACATCATCTGAGCCAGTGTATGAAAAAAGGGGTCTTATGACATAAAAATCACAAATTCAGATTTTTGCTGATTCCGGTAGAAGAAAACGCAAGGAATCAGAATATATAATGTAATATTATTGATAATAATATGATTTATGCATATATATGTAATTTTCCATTTCTGTGGTTAGAATGTAGTGATTGTAGTATATTTTATGTATATATCAGGTTTCAGAGATAGGACGTTATGTAATCCATAGTCTCAGGTTTTGGGGCTTTGCGTTGATTAGTCGTTAGCTAACTTCAGAGATATCACGCGATTGTTATCGCTGGTGGATGCTGCAAGTGTTTGTACACACCTTTTTCTGTAAGAAAAACATAACGATTTCGGATTATTCATCTTGATCAATGCTTAAGAATCAGTAGATTAGCAGTGCATAGGACTTTATGCACAGTTGATATCATATGTAAGTGATGATATTTCGGATTCGCTTTGTGACTGTTTTTCGACTCCATCGGAGCCTGGGTACATGGGGGGTGTTTTAAAATAGCGGACACGACGAGGGTTGCGCTAATCGGCCATTCGTACATTAGAAGGATGGACAAGTATATGAAAGACAATATGTGATACAAAAATCTTTGTTTTGACCGAAATGGATTCTCATTGTTGATCCGTGGCCAATGTGGGTTAATTGTTAAGGGTTTGGCGACATTGTGAACACTTTGTACTTTCTCCACAGCCCCTGACATTTGCCTTTTTCAAAACGGAGGTAATGAACTTTTCTTCGACCCCCCACAAAGATTGTAAGAGTTCTGGGACTAACCTACAGTGCCTGATGGAGTTCACCTATCTACAAAATCATGCAGTACCGATCCAGTACCTATGGCCAAAACCTCAATAGTATCAAAGATGCGGTGGTCAACTCTTGCAGGAGGCGAAGGCCAGTATAAATTAATTTGAAGTTTGATATAATGATATACATGATATATGAGCATAAATCATGGAAATTAATGGATGCATATGTATAGGACAAGAGTCAAATGTCTAGTAAGATATTTAGAAAGATTTCTGTTCTACACATTCAAGTAAAAAAAAATATTATATACTTCTTTTAGATATATATTACTACATGAAAACCTGCAGAACATGATGTCAAAATTTTCCATGCTAATGTCTCAAAGTTATTGTTCGCAGGATAAACTTACAGTATACATATGTCAAAGTTTTCCATGTTAATTGCTGTATTAAAGTTATTGGTTCGCAATGTGAACTAGCAGTATACATGATGTCAAAGTTTTCCATGTTACTGTCTCAAAGTTATTGGTTTGCAATGTGAACTAGCAGTATACGTGATGTCAAAGTTTTCCATTTTACTGTCTCAAAGTTATTGGTTCGCTATGTGAACTAGCAGTATACATGATGTCAAAGTTTTCCATTTTACTGTCTCAAAGTTATTGGTTCGCTATGTGAACTAGCAGTATACATGTTGTCAAAGTTTTCCATGTTGCTGTATCAAAGTTGGTTCTCAGTGAGTACTGGGTAAGTCATGTGGCTGTCTCAAGGTATAACTAAACTGTTATCTATTCAATACAAGATCAAAAGCAAGTCTTTATAAAAAAAAGCCATGCCTTGATTTATCAGTAAAATGTAACAGTTATGAAGCCACTGTTGTTGAAATCTTCATCATTTTATTATCAAAGGATGCAATTATGAAAGGTCATTACCTAAAATGTTGGTGATACCTTTCAACATAACAGCAGAAAAAACATGAAGTAGTTTGCTTAAAATATATAGTCATGAATTATATTCTAGATGGAATTCTTTCAGCTTTAATTATGCCAAAGAGACGGCCAGATGAAACCTGGAGAAGAGGAAAGAGTCTAAAAAATCAGAGTGAAGTGTCAAACCTGGTGGAAGGAACCTTCTTAAGATGCTACAAGCAATATATCAGAATTACTCAATCAGTTATTAAGTTCAGGTGAGCCAGCAACCTCAAAAAATGGCACATAGCATATCAACATTGATGGGATTTCGCTTGGTGCGGCAGTAGCACAACGCATGAAACAAAAAATCTGGGAAGATCAGTATTTAGATTTGCGTGTGCTGCTGCAGCAGTGAGAGGATCCAGTATCTTTTTAACACTGCTGCCGGATCAGTTACAATACAGTTAAATGCAACAAAGGCGAGGGCGTCTCTGTCCATTAATCAGTGGACAGATGCGTCTTTGATTTTGATATTCACAACAATCTATTTGGAAAAATCCCCAAGTGAAGCCCAAAATTTGTTAAAATATTGTTTTTTCATGAGCAAAATGCATAAAATGCATTCAACAACCAAAGCGTCAACAACCACTGGGGGGTCTTTGACTTCCAACACCAGTCAACCCAAACAAATTAAGTGAATTTCTAGTTCATTATGATAGATTCTTTTCAAATTATTTAGTGCAGGGTTTTAAATAGGATTTTCGCCTGGGTTGTGTTGCAGACCCCATCATATCCGATATGTTAAGTAATCATAAATCAGCAAGGGAGCACCCAAATATTATCAATGATCACACAGAAACAGGTCTGCAAAAGGTAAATTGCTGGACCATTACTTGCACCCCCATTAGATCACTTTATTATATCACCCCTACTGTGGCCCTAAGTTTATTGTCAAAAGGTAATTCAGGTAATTTCGGAATAATTCATGACCTGTCTTGTCCAAAAGACCAGTCCGTGATGCCAATATTCCAAAAGAGCTCTCTGCTGTACACTGTGATTGGATTAATGTTGGAGGTTTGGTTAAAAAATTTGGTCAAGATATTTTAATGCCAAAGTCTGACATCAAATAGTTCCAATTCACCCTCTAGATCACCATCTATTAGGTTTTCATTGAAAAAATTCATTTTAATATTATGATATATGTGAACCAATGGGAGCAAGTAGCAGTTGTCAAATTTTGAAACATTAAATTGTGCACTATAGTGGACAATGGAAACATTTTTAAAGCAGCAGGGGTCTCTCATATCCTGGACAATTTTTCCTTTTTGGGCCCACCAAATTCATCAAAGTGTAGGTATGTTCTAGCCAGTTTATATTCTTATGTAGGCAAATTAGGTTCCTTTTAAGATGCAATAAATGCAGACACCTACAACTAAAATAATTATCTATTGGATAGAAGTAGATACTGGGATAATGGAATACAGACATCCATATGAAATTTTTTTTTAAAAAGTGCAAAAAGGTCTCATTGAAAGAATTACAGTCAGCACATAAGTCTTCTTAACTTCGCATGTGAGGTAGCTAGTGGTACCTGGTAGGGCCTTCTTAAGGCGTTTAATCAATCTCACATGTGGTTTTGATGATTCTAAACGATATGCTAAGATAGCGGGGAAGCGAGAGCTGACTTAGCTACCTGGTCATATTTCCTGGTCATATACCATAAATCATTTTCATGAAAAATCTGTCCTCCTAAATAAAGAATGGATGTCCTCAGAACATCTAAATCTGCCTACTAATGCCTCAGGGTCACACAGTTTTGCTGTAGTTTTGGGTTCAAAATGGTTTGCGGATAGATGGCCTGATGCCCTTATACAATGTCAAATATGCATCAAAGAACTTTTTCCAATTGTTATTGCATTTAGAATTATGTGGGCACAAGCTTCAAAACAAAAAATACTTTTCTTATTTGACAATAAAGCAGTAATAGAGGTCATAAATAAACATCTGGAGAACATAACCTCATGAAATTATTATGTCGGCTTGTACTAGTGGCAATGCAGTGCAATATTCACTTTAGAGCTTATCATGTTTCAATAAAATCTAATGTACTCGCTGACAGACTTTCTCAATTATTATTCACCAAGCACATTGGCATCACGTGTTTCGGCCATTTAATTTTTCTTAAAATTTTGAATTTGCCAGACCCATCTCAGAATTTTTTTTTTGTTCAGAAATTGTTAAGGTGTCAAAAATTATGCCAAGGAACAGCCTCAAGACTCCAAATAATGAGGGAAATTCCTACAAAAGTTATAGAAGCTATACGTCTTAGAAGCTCTATTTGGAATAACCGAATTCTTTTAAGAGCATTGTTTCTTACAGTATTTAAAAAAAAATTTAGATTGGGAGAATTATTTGTTAGGACACTGCAATCTATGAATCAAGTGTTTTTAAGGTCAAACATACATTTTGAAACTGAGAAAGGAAAATTGAAAATTGTAAGTTTAATTTTATGTCACACACAAAAACTATCAATCTGGTCAGTCAGTTACCATCTACCTAGAGGCCCAATCTGAAAAGAACTCTTTCCTGTGTTTGCCCTTTTTGAGTATATGTGCCAATTTAAACATTCAAAGGGGACCCCTTTTTCAGTTTATTGATGGCACTCCAGTTTCACAGTCATTTGATTCAAAACATTTAGAAGCAAGTATTACATTCATGGGTTTGAATAAAAAAATTATAAAGGTTATGCTTTTTGTATTGGGGCAGCAACTCATGCAGCTAGGTTGGGTTCTTCTAAAAATGCATTTCAACGTATGGGTAGATGGAAATCTGATGCAGTCAAGAGATTTACAAGGACAGGATCCTTTACTCTTTCTCTCCAGTAGTTTGGTTTTCTTTTTCCACGATTGATTGAATTGATAAGGTATGGTCTACCACCCTCTCCTAATGATAACAGTACAACACAAAACATCTGCTTATAAAGGTCGTCCTACAATCAATTTTGTATTAGTCAAATTAATCTTGTCATCTTCATATAGGCTGCCCCTTAATTAACTATAAATGGGTCAGATTATGCCTGTCAGGTTCATGTAGGTTGACCCGTTGTCCTAAGATAAGCTGTAAATGGGTTAGATTATGTCGGTCATGTTCATGTAAGTTGTCCCATGATAAGCTGTAAATGGGTCAAATTATGTCTGACATGTTCATGTAGGTTGTCCCCAGATAAGCTGTAAATGGGTCAGATTATGTCTGACATGTTCATGTAAGTTGTCCCCAGATAAGCTGTAAATGGGGCAGATTATGTCTGACATGTTCATGTAGGTTGTCCTTAGGTCAGATTTAGATGGTTCAGATGAGGTCTGTCATCCCCTTCCCCCTACAATTTATTACCACTGAGTTACTTTCAGTCATGTGCAATGGATGATTAGAGAGTAAATAACAAATTGGAGCATGAAATAAAGGACTCAGGCATTTGGAATGTTTACTGCAAAGCATTTGTATAGTCTATTTTACTGTTTGCAATGTAATTAATCAATTGTAGTTAACCGTTGCTGATATGTTGTTTTATTACATAAATACAAATATTTTAAACCTTTGTACTAGAAATATTGTTTATCATTTATCGTGATTTATATAAATGCAATTAAAATGTGGTAAGTTATACTACAGGGGTTGCTGGTCATCATTTATTATTCAGGTATACAGAGCTATAATCTTTTCTTAAACATATATGTTAAGGTTATTAAGGTTTTTCTCCTATGTTGTCCATGTACGTGAGTTGTTTCCCTTGGGTGGCGGAAAATCCAATGTAGTTGGATTTTTGGTGGCCTATTGTTTGTTGCCACCTTATTTTTCAGCTTAAATGTTTGATATATTTGTGTTTTTTGTATTGTCATGATGTTATTTTAAGTTTTGGGAGATCCATAACAAGGTGTAGATACAATTTGTAGAAAGTCATAGGATCTCCCAAATTTCATGTGTTTCATCTGTGTCATTAATAAATGACATACATGTATTTACAACAATACTCATTCTTGCTTTTCATTCAATCTGAAAAATAACAGAGCTGCGGGAAACTTGGTTTTAAATTTGCACTTTTATCATATGGAAGGCATAAATATTATTTGTATATCTTATTAATAAGTGCTTCATTTTATGATTACAAAAGGGAGTACAAAATGGCGAAAACGTTGGAATCCTGTATTTTGACATCAAAACGTCACGCATCAACCCCGCTGAGATCCTGTTGTATTAAACATAAATTGTTTTTCTTTTGCATTAATTTTATTTTCAAAAAATAAAGTTTAACAATCAATAAATATTGTGTTATTAATAACAAATAATATAAATAGCCTAGGTAAGCTATTCTTCAGTCTGGGCTGGAGGGCATAAATTATCTTGACATCTTGGACGTACATATGGTCTGACCCTCTTATAAAGATATTGAATTCTTTCTCTAGACATTCCGAGGGGTGCAAGTTCCGTAGGAAAATTTCCTAGAATCTGCTCAAGTCCATCTGGTTTTGATATTTTGATTTTTTTCTCAATCGAATCAGTATTTTCTTTTACAAATACAAATCCTGGAAAGTCCGCATGAAATCGGAAAGAGTGGTATTTTAAAATACCAGGTAACGAGGTGAAGAAACGGCCCAAAAACTCTTTCCAGTCATAGTATTTCCATGTAGACTCTCTTCCGTTGTCGTAGAGAATACCTTTGTTTGTTATTGAAGAATGATCAAAAACTCTTCGTTTTCCCCAACAAATAATTGTCCCATTTGACGTGCATGATGAGGCAAAGCAACACTCTGGCTAAAATCGAATGTATAGTGCACTTTGGTTAAGTCTGAGGATAGCGATTGGTTGTGATGTTCCTGGCGATTGATACCTTGCAATTCTTTCAGCGATTCCTTAACCAGGTTTTTGTAGAGATTTCTTTCTTTCTGTGCCAAATCGATGTGACTTTGAAATTTTGTTCAGGCCTCTAACTTCTCTTCTTCTGATCTTGCATCAAGTACCCTCTTTCTCGGCAGTTCACGTTGATGACATACATCAAAACGAGGACTGCATATATTAATACAGAGAACAACAGGAGTTCCATATATTTGTAAAAGTGTGGTATTCTACTTTCCTTACATCATCTGAATCACCTGCCCACTTGTACTGGCCATGAATGCCTTTCTTTGTAAGAATTACAAGGACGAAAAATGGGAGGCTCATCATCCCGACCTCTGGGGGCGGCGGGCAGAGGGAGGCCTTGGTCCTCGGCGTAACCCAAAATGAAATTTACCACTCTCTGTACATCATCAAAATTGACAGCATGCTTTGGCTTTCTACCCTGATTTCCATGTCGTCTAGGGACGGCCCAATTTGCTGAATAATGTTTCAAGATATTAGAGAGAGACTTTTTCCCCACATCAAACAAAAACTAGAAAGTCGATCTACAAATTTCCACATTTCTAAAACTGTAGTGGTACGAATTTCGAGATCTTGATCCTTTTCGAGTGACAGAAGACCCGGTAATGCTAATAGAACCCATGATGTATAAACCTTTAACATCTTTTTCCATTTCTCTAACAATTACGGCATTCTCAAACTTTGAAAAGCAACGCTGACCACATTTACAATTTCGTTCAATGCCATTCAGTTCTGAAGGCATGTCATTTTCATTTTCACTCTCTCTTTCACAGTCAGACGATTCATTTTCTGATTGAGAGAGAACAAAATTGCGTATTCTGTGTAATCTATTGGGATCAAAGGGTGTTTCATCCTGATCGCTTGTTGAACGATTTTCCTCAAAATCTGAGTGTGAATTGGCAGCTGATTCCAACCCAAAGTGTGTATTGAAAAGATCATCTAGTTCCTAAAAATAACAAGACTATTAATCTTTGAATTCGACGAAGTATAATAATAAATTATTTTATTGATTTATTTAAGTAACGAATATATCCTTTTAATGCACTTCATGTTCCTTTATAATTATTTAAAGTTTTAGCCCTTTATAGTAAGATATAAATGACATAGAATTAGATTTGAAAGATCCACTTTAGTTGTTTTTTTTATAGTACACTTTGCAAAAATCTATGGTTTTTTTTATTAAAGGATGACTACACTTAAGGCTGTGTTTTGGGTCTTTTTCAATCGTTTCTGTTGCTTTTAAATTTTATATTAATTTCACTTTTGTATATTTACTATAGAGGTCTATCAATTTGGAGCCGAATTTAAATGATTGAAATAATTTTAGACTGTAGTACAATAAACTAATTCCATGTTTTTGACCTTAGTGTTTTCCAAATACAGAGAATTTACATTTACCTGCCCTTGATTAAACATTGTGTATGTATGAGAGGAGGAGCTAACATCGTAGGAATGGATCTAAAATTAGACTTGATGAATAACAAAAACATGTATTAAAAATACGAGACCACTATTTTCCATCCTCCTATTTATTCTGTATCGTACATGTTCATTATTTACAAAGGTTTAAAACGTATGAGGCCTTCCATGTAAGTAAAGAATATTTTGAATGGATTGTTGACTATTTAACGTCATCGAACACAGTGTCCTAGATAGGCTGGTATTCAAAAACATGCTACGTATAAGTCACGTGACGGAATTTAGTATTCACAAAATTACTGGAGGAAAGATGTCTCGTGATGAATTATAATATTCAACATATCACAGCCCTTGGTAAGAACAGAGAGAGCGAGTGTAAGAAGAAGCAGTTTTTTTCTCTTTAAAACCATGAGCGCATGTTTGTCTATAAATCTCCTTTTAACACAACATTACTCATGCAAATATACAACTACTGTGAAAAGGAGAACAATAGACAAACATGCGCTGACTATGTATAGAATCAGTAAAAAATGTGGGCGTCCTCATTATCTAATGGAGATTGAAGAAATTGTGATGACCCTTGCCTTAGAAAACAGATTCGTACATCGTAAATACATAATTTCATTCATTGTAATTAAGTAAAGTTGTAGATTAGATGTTGATCATTCCTGCAATTAGAAGAAAAATGTCTGTTCTGAAAGTTTATTTTGACGCATATTTCGCATATCCTTAAGTGCAGTTATCCTTTATTTCAATTTCTATTCTTTTGTTCCTGAACTGTGTTCAAATATTTAAGCTGGAGAAAGGAATATGGTGTACTTTTTTATTCGTATATACTCTATTTTTTTTTTTTTTTATTTTTTTTATTTTTTTTGTATTTGATTTTTTCGTAGACTTTATTTAGTCTGTCAGTTAATATTCTGAGCGTTATGTTAACTCTGTTGCTAAGCCCACGGAGGGAAATTTAAACATCTATTGGACGTTTTTATTCATTAATGTAGAAGAAACTATTTTAAGAAAGCACAAGAATTTATTTAAATTAATTTGTTAACGTGAAATTGAAAATACTGTGTAAAATGTAATTGTGTGTAAAAAAAAAAAACTTAATCTATATAACATCGAATCAGAAAGTTGTAGTTCAGTAAGAATTCCAAAAACTCGTCCGACTATAGTCACAATATGTGAACATTTATTGTGCTGGTGATTTGTTTTTCTTCTTTTCTCGAATAAGGTGGAAATGGACGTCAAGTTATTTATAAGTAAATTCCTTGTAGTGATTTAAACATCACTTGAAAAACTACATTGCATAGTAATAAACTGAAAAAAAAAAACAATACACGCGCACTTCAGAAATAATTCGATTTAATTGCTGAAAATTAAATCGCGTTATTAGAGAGGCCCTTATTCAGGGTTATCGGGTCATTAGTATTTCCCCGTTCTTTCAACTTTTGGTATTTTAGTCGAATACTTGGGACTTCCTTTTCCGTTAGAGAATGAAGGGGGGCAGACATATCCTGCATCTTAAGATAAAAATTTGTTTATTTATTTTATATTGTGTTAAAAAATTCATGTCATGCATGAAATTTAAGGAGAACGTTTCTAGCAATTTTTTATTTTCGTGTGTATTTGTATCATTATGTACATGACTTTTCGGATGTTTTTCGATTTTGAAAAACCACATGCGTAATATAAAACAGAAAAAAACGTAACGCTTAGTCAATATTTGAGCAAAATGTACTAATAATGATTTTATAAACAAAATTGTCTAAGTCGTAACGCTGAGTTAATATTAAAAATAATAATGATAATAATAACTCTATTATTAGGCCTATTTCTATATTGTATTTCTTATTCCAAAGTCGGTAGTTTCAGAAAATGCCTAGAGTTAAACCCGCTGCCAAGCCGGCGAAGCGGAAATCAGCACCTACGAGCGGGCCTAAACCAAAAAGTGGGATCAGTCGAATCTTCAGAGGTTTCGTCAGAGGAAAACATACCCTCTACAGACATTACTGTTACCATTGTTACAACAAGTGTGGTTACTTTTTCCACTAGTTTCAGCAATGAATGTGATGTCAGTGTAGAGACTGCAAATCATGTTCATACAACAGGTAATGAGATCGATGGTATATGTGGTAGTTTGAGGGAAAATGCTACAGAATAAATCAAAAAATGTTAAGGGCGAATACATTGATTTAGGACAGCTTCTATCCAATCCGGTCCCGAGGGTTGATAAGCAAACACTAACAGTCTCTAATGGTCAAGTAGTAATTGAACCGAAATTGGTTACAGTTAAAATTACAAATGTACAGCAGTGGACTGATGCATTTTTAATTTTCTCTTCAGTATATGCCACAGTACACCCTACAGAATTTCTTTTTTGGCTTGTTAAAATGAATCCACACTGTTTGTCTAGGGGCTAGCAGGTAGGCTGTCAGATATAAGATGGAAGTTTTATAATGAGCAATTTCAAATGAGAATTGCAAGAAATTCAAGTGTGTCATGAAGAATAGTTGATCAGGAGCTTTAGCTACTGTACATGGTACCATCATTTATTGGTCCGATGCAAAAACCTTCCGGGGGGGGGGGTGTTAAATGCTTTGACTATAACAATTATCGGGTTTGTGTAAAACAGCAGTGCCATTAATTACATAAATGTTTGAACTGTAGCGGGCCTCATCCATGTAAAAAGGTCCGTCTGCTAAATATCAATATGCTTCTAGAGATTTTTCAGGTCAAAGATACCCATTATAATACAGTAACCAGGGACCTTCATCAAGACCACCCCAGCCTTGAGCATGATTCCCTAGTGCACAACAATCTGCAGGACCTATGTTATTCCCCAGTTAAAGTAGAAGTTCTTGCAGCTTATTTACAAAACTCTGATTATAATAGGAAGGATTCAGAAATTTTGCCAAAGGGGTTTTATGAAGGTTTCTAAATTACAATGGTACAAAGGGTAGTTACTAATTGTTTTAATTTAAAGTCAGCTAGAGATAATGAGCTTGGAATTCTGAAAAAAAGTTTTAAAAATTAATGCTGGAAGAGTTACTGGCCCATTCCTTTCAAGACCCTTTCCAAGTCTTAGGCTTTAATTCACCTGTAGGTTTAGTACAGAAAAAAAATTGAACATTTAAGTTGATTCATCATTTATCTTAACCGAAACACTCGAGTGTTAATTCCTTTATTGATCCATCTTTCTCCTCGGTCAATTACTCCTCATTAGATGATGCGGTTAGGTTACTAAGTTTGTTGGGTAAGGGGGCCTTGATGGGTAAAATGGACCTCAAGTCTGCATTAAGGTTGCTTCCTGTTCACCCGGCAGATCTTTGAGCTTTTAGGTTTTAAATAAATATTTTTTGGTGTCTTGTAGTCTTTTTGAGGAATTTTCATCATATTTGGAATGGATATTGAAGCAACAGTCTGGACAGAAATCTGTGGTGCATTACTTAGATGATTTTTTGTTTCCTGGTAAGGCAGGTAGGAATACATGTGATGAACTCATGTCATTCTTTGTTGGGCTATGCGAGCAGGTAGGTGTCCCCTCAATAGCTGGTGATAAAACAGTGTGGCCTTCCACTCCCCTGACCTTTTTGGGTTTTGAGTTAGATTCGGTTGAAATGATGTTAAGAATCCCAGTTGATAAGTATAATAGTTTAAAGGATTTGGTCAACAGTTTTATGTCAAGAAAGAAGGCTACTCTAAGGGAATTTAAGGCTCTTGCAGGTTTGTTGAATTTTTGTTTGTGTGTCACTCTGTTGGGCCGGGCATTCACTAGGCATAATTTATGACATCATGCAAGGGGTCTGTAAACCACATATCTTTATCAGGGTTTCTGTGGGGGTTAAGGAGGACTTGAAAGTGTGGCTTACTTTTTTTTGATTTGTTCAATGACTGCTGTTACTTTCCACAAATTGACTGAATAGATGATGATCAACTCCAATTATTTACTGATAGTCCATGAAATCCAGAATTAGGTTGTGGTGCTTTCTTTAAGAATCATTGGTCGTTTTTTAAGAGGCCAAGTGAATGGGTTGGTATTGAAGTAATCAGGGACATCACATTTTTTAGCTTGATCCAGTTTAAACAATATACAGTTCAAGGCTTGTCTTATTATCTTGTAGGTCACATTCGATTTGGCATCCTGATGAAAAATAGGTAATAAAATTTATGGCTAGTTGACCATTAAAGTATCTGTCACATTCTACGGTAAGAACATGTCAGGTACAAAGCTTTAAATGTAAATTTGATGGTACTTGAGACTTTGTTATGAAAAAGATGGTGGTAGGCATGTCAAGACTGCAAAGTTCTTTAGATGCTAGATTGCCAATTATATCAAGAATTAGGTCGTTGGGGATCAAAAGCTTACAAGAGATAAATAAGAATACCAACCTCAAATTCATTGATGGCTAAAGACTCAATTGGTTGTATTACTTCTTAAACATCTCAAGCAGTATAGCTTGATAGCTTTTCTAATACATTTATGCAAAATCTTATTTTAAATATGATCATTTTTGTTCACAAATATTTCAGAGGGTGTAAGAATATGTATTTGGATCGTTAATGTTATGGCATGATTTTGGGATTAAGATGAATGGTGCTGCCGTGGTTACAAAGAATAGAAATTTCTGTGAAATTCTTTCAAAATGTTGCTCCTCCTGCGGTTAGGTCCGGTTTCGAGGTAGCTTGGCACACGGGTGGACTGTGCTGGGATACATAATTCTGTGCATCGGTTTTCATATATTGATGAGTGGCAAGGATAATTTTTTATTCATTGTTGTTTTAAGATTTCAAGTCCCAACTGCTACTTTTCTCTTCCTTTGTTTTAAGTATAAACCAGTAGAGCTACAGTCTCGACAGAGACTTTGGTTATGCTAGAGAAAATGGGGGGTCCAATTTTGGGTTATCCACATTGAAAGCTAATATCTGGTGGCAGGGAAAAGGCGGCATGAGATGGTGACATCTCCTCCCAAAAATCAAATTAATATTAAGGTATGAAGATATCCCACAATTATAATCTGGTTCTACATTGCGATGGCAACGACATTGGTCAAATTCCGTTATGTGTTTTGCATTATAGCATAAATAAGTCTTTTGATTCAATTTTAGTTCTGTTACCAAACACCAATTATTGAAAATTATTTGGTCTCAGATATTACCTAGATTGATTTGGCGTAATGCTAGGGACAACCCTGCTCTTACTAAAGTCGGGTTTCGAGTTTATAGCTTTGTTGTTGGCACATCAAGGGGGTTATATTTGTTGCCCAGAGTTCCCTTTAATTGATCATACTCTACTTTAAGAGGATGGGGTGCACTTGTTAGAGCAAGGCAATGAGATATTTGTTGAAACTTTGAGGAAAGCATTGCATAATTTTTATAATGCCAAGGGTGGGCTTTAATGGCAATGGCACTCTATTTCAATGACTAAATAATGTAAAGCACACTAAAATAGACACACAATAGATGTAGCTAATGCAATTGTTTTATACTCATTTGTCTTGGTATGCAATGTTAATTTATTGGGGGGGGGGGGGGGGGGGTAATCATAAGCGTTCAGCTACCGCCATTGTGGCGGTGGACACATAGTGTCCATTGCCGCAATCTTTAGCTGAACTTAAATAGGGTTATATTTAGTGAGCATCTGTTCCCAGGACTCGCTACTAATGTACATAATTATTTTCAATATGTGTGAAATTTCAATTTGCTTATTTGTGTCAGACAGGATGAAACATTTGCAATGTATTATTTGCCAGTAGGTTGCTTAACAGCTTTATTTGTATATTTGTCTATTTCATATTCATTTCTATATTTGCCTATTTCCTGATGATTTTCATTTACATGTATTTGCCATTTGCCATTTGGGTTGTCAAATTCGCCCAATGTATTTGCCCATTTTATTATGATTTTCATTTACATGTATTTGCCATTTGCCATTTGGGTTGCCAAAATCGCCCAATTTTTTTAGTTCGGTAACCTTTGTTACGATTATAACCAGTAACTAAATGTAATTTCCTGAAAATTGTAGTGCTGCCATGGCCTTCATTCGTTATTTAGATGACTGTTTTATTTTTTGGACAAAATCTCTACAAGATCTACAACAGTTTAACAGCATTCTAAATCGGCTCCATGAAAGTATGCATTTTACAATGGAAATCAGTGAAAACAAATTGCCATTTTTAGACATTCTTATTATAAAAGAGGGAAGAAAAATCATAACGGATCTGTATTACAAGAGCACAGACTCCCATCAATATTTGATTTTCAACTCATGCCATCCCTCCCATACTAAACGAAACATCCCATTCAATATGGCCAGGCGAATTTGTACTATTGTTATTGATGAGGATCGCAGAAATACAAGACTGTGTGAACTAAGAATTTTTCTTTCTAGACAAAAATATCCATCAAAATTAATTGAGGCTGCTATACAAAAGGCAAAGGAAATACCCATTAACGAATTACGTACTATTAGACATCACGAAGAGGAGAACAACGAAAAGATCCCTTTTGTTCTAACCCACAACCCAAGAAATCACAACATCTTTAAAACTGCCAAACAATTTTTCCCTATTATTCAACAATCAGAAACATTAAGGGACCTTATTAAACCAAAGGATATACTACACAGCAGGCGTCAACCTCCCAATTTGAAAAAGATTCTTACCACTGCTAAATTTACATCGAACCCCGAGAAACCGATGGTTTCTAAGTGCGAGGATCCACGATGCGGAACCTGTCAAGTTTTAAAAACCGGACAAACCATTATTTTTAAAAACGGAATGAAGTTTGACGTTAAATCTTCTATGACGTGTAAATTTAAAAACCTTATATACTGTATGACGTGTCCTACATGTGAGGAAAATTATATAGGACAAACCGGAACCAAATTAGCCGACCGTGTTCGCGTGCACAAACAACAGATTAAGGATCCGACCATACGAAACACGCCATGTAGTGAACACTTTGATTCTTGTGGCAAAGGACATTTTTATATATTTCCTTTTTACAAAATAAAAGAGGAAAATGAACAATTACGGAAAGCCAAAGAACAATATTTTATAAATCTGTTTAAACCAAAATTGAACTGTTAAAAGGAATTTATATCAAATTATTTTATTATGTACATTTTATATAAAATGTCTCCATTATTGTACATTTATAATAGGCGCTTAACTTTGATCAGATGAACTGTAAAACTTTATCTGTGCGCCTCATTTAACTGTGATTACTATTACGTCACAGTCATTATGTTTAACGTTGCCTACATAACGTCACGAGAATGACGTCATAATGTAACTTGTTTACAATTTCAAATCTACTGATGAGCCTGCATGGGGCGAAAGCGCTTTAGATAAAAGTTTGAGTTTATCATTTGAATTTGGATTTTATTTTATCCCTATACCATGGAAAAATAATTTTTGAATATATATATATATATATATATATATATATATATATATATATATATATATATATATATATATATATATATATATATATATATATATATATATATATATATATATATATATATATATATATATATATATATATATATATATAAAATAGGGAAAATTAGGAAAACAAAACAAGAAACTTTTTGTTGTTCGTGAAATATTTTAGGTTCAGTCTTGAAAACTGTTTGTAAATTATTCCATGAATTCATTGTCCCAGTGGCATGAAAAGTGAAACATTTTGTTATATATTTTGAACATAATAAGAAATTGAAATTGTTGGGAATAGTGCCTTATCATTGTCCAAATGACACTTGACTTGGCTGGACACTCTAAAAACTAAACGGTTTTTATGAATATTTGGTAATTTCTTTTTAATTTCATCAACTAGAGATTGAAAGTATTGTCTGTTCATTTTTAAGCATTGCATTCTTGAAAGCCTGAATTTTAAAATTAATTTTAACTTCATAAACTTACCTGTAGTTAAATTTATCTATTGCTCGAGAAAGGTGCATAGGACTTCTTATGCATCCATATAAAATATTATCATTTTCTGGAATAAGATCGACGTCATGAAATACAAAACAGTCATGGTTGCGCTTTGCTGCTTCGGTATATCCGACATTGTATAGCTTCCCTTTATTAAACCCTCTGTTATCAGCCTAATCCAATAAAACGAATTGTCAAATTAGCTAGAACGAATTGAATTTAAAATAACTCATTATAACAAATTTAAACATAACGAATCTAGAATTTAGAATCGTTAAAACGAATTCAAGAAATCTCCAATAACAAATTTTATTCGTTATAACGATTTCAAAAAAAAAAAAAAAAAAAAAAACGTTAAAAGAATTCAAACCATTTTTACAAAATACTCGAATCATAAAACATTGGATTTAAAGGAAAAGAGTTGATATGTCAAATATGGGCTTCTGTACATAATCGTGATTATTATTCGTGTAATCATTATTTCTGTTTAATTCGCTAGTAGGAAAATAAGCACATTTCTTGGATATCAACTTCGTGTCTTAAAAGCATTATCATATGCTGTTTAGAATATTTATAACAGCGTATATAGCATAAATAACTACCACGAGGATTATTTAATATTGCAAATTGTCCAACCTAAGGAGGCAATTGAACATCTGTTGAAAGTAAAGTGTTAGTTATTTATAAAAATATCTCTTAAATTATATCAAATCAATTTTCTTCAATATGTTTAACTTCTAATCTTCAGATAAAGAGGAAACACGGGGCTGTTCATATTGTCGTCCGTACATTCTAGCATTTTCACAAAAATCCCTGCAAAATACGAGAGCTGATCAAAAAGTTCTATCTAATTGAATTTAACTCCCAATAATTTTTCTAGTGAACTTGATTAAAGGGGGCGTTAGACTATTGATTCCCGGTCCATACAAATTCTACAAAATATATTTAATTAATAAGGTAGATGTTTTAAGGTAATCTTTCTAATGCATCTTCTTTTAATAGTTTTAAAATTAAATTGCTACATTTTAATTGATTATCCTTCAATTTTGAGTATGTTTCAAAGCACAAAATTTTCTTATAAATGGGAATTTTTCTCTAAAGATGTGTACTTTATACACTTCAATTTTTCTCATACCTGGAGTGTTAAAATTTTCTCGCGAATTTAGAATTATAAACTCAATTGATTGATTATATGATTTTGGTAAGAAGTAACCAAGGATGCTAGTACATGGAGTTTCACTAATAAATATATTCCATTAAGTCAAAGATTCCCCTAAAGATTCCACCAACAACCATTTTGATGGAGGAAACAAATTTGCTTAGTGTCAATGTTGCTTAATTAAAACTTTATTTCAGGAACAAACATGTGAACCAATTAAACAGCTATTTTGATCAAAGCATTTTTATATGCATGTGAATACTTTTTTCTACATCCGAATTGTTTTCTTGAAATTGTACAGGTTGATTAATTCGAGTTTCTCGTTTTCAATAATCGTTTCATTATTAAACCATAAAAACTATAAAAAAAAAAAAAAAAAAAGGAAATAAAAAGGAAATAAATGAAAATTTAAAAAATCATTAAAATTTTTACTTTAAACATTTTATTATTTCCTTGGTTTTAAATTATCATTTTGCTTTGTTAAAAGGTCTTTGTAGCCTAACAAGTAGAACTAAACAAAATCAGGGGTATCTTGACCAAAGATATAAAACACCAATTCATCTAAACATGAACTCACCTGCTCTACAACATAAACAGTATATTCAATTTGTTGACGGTATAAAACAGGATGGATATTATTCAAAAATATAGAAAGCTGGGCCTCTCTGTTTCGAAATGGAATAATTATAGCCACATTTTGCAAAATAGTACAGTTTGGCTTGTAGTGTCCCCCATTGCTGAGCCATAAATATTTTTGGGCTACCTCCATATATGATACAGGGGTGATATTTGGATTGATTCTTCCTACTGAAAAAAAAAAATGAAATCAAAGTTATATTATTAAATTTTTAATTCTCATTAAATTATCTTATCCCATTCATGTGTCTTTAAAATAGACATATTACATATTAAGGTCAGAGATATACGTTCCTCGGGTATTTGGTTTGTATGTTTTCGTTATCTATAAAAGATGACTGCATTTAAAGATATGCGAAAATGTGTCAAAATAAACTTTCAAAACTGACATTTTTCTTTTAATTGCAGAATATATGAAACATTTATTCTACATTCTTACTTAATTACAATAAATAAAAGTGTGTATTAACGATGAACTCATCTGTTTTTAAGGCGGGGTCATAACAATTTCTTCATTTTCATTCGATAATGAGGTCACCCACTTTTTACAGACTTTATACATAGTCAGCGCATGTTTGTCTATTGTTATCCTTTTAATATAAGTTGTATATTTGCATTGGTAATGCTGTGTTAAAATGAGATTTATAGACTGTTATGGGTCAGAATTACCCGAAATGCCAGCAAAGATCAATAACACAATTTAAACTTAACAATAATTTATTTACAGTAATATATAATAAATATATCAAACATAAAGTACAAACTTAGCAAGAATCTAAAAATACATACATCAGAGTGTCCGTACGCGTTGCTGCACACAATGTCCCAGTGAAAATATATCCCATTTATATCTCAATGAGTGCTTATACGACAAAGTATTATTATGCATCGAATTGACAGGGTATTTATACAGTAATATAAATCTAGAATATTCTAGAAATTGTTAAAACATGATATTACTGGAACAATCTGGACATACACAAAATTTAAGAATGTTCTAGATAAAATGACCAAACATGTTGACCACTCTGGAATGTTCAAGAAACTTAATGTTACTAATTATATACATAATGAAACAATACACATCTCACAACACCTCCCCCCTTAAAAGTTTGAATGTCAATGAAAAACTTAAATTGTAAAACATGTACATTAATACAAAATCTAGTATGTTTACGATACTCTTGACAAGGCGTCTGCAATAACATTGTCTTTGCCTTTGATATGCTTAATTGTTATGTTGTATTCTTGTAACAACAAACTCCATCTAGTCAGTCTTTGATTCTTGTTTGACAATTTATGCAAAAATGTCAGGGGGTTGTGATCAGTATACACAAGAATTGGATGCAAAGTAACATTCAAATAAACATCAAAATGCTGTAAAGCTAACAACAAAGCAAGGCATTCTTTTTCAATAGTAGAATAATTTCGTTGACATTTTGTAAGTTTCTTTGAAAAATAAGAAACAACTCTATCTACATTATCACTATGTTCTTGAAACAAAGCTGCCCCGATTCCAACATCACTAGCATCAACAGTTAACTTAAATTGCTTAGAAAAATCTGGAGATGACAGAACTGGGTTGCTCATCAGGATAGATTTGATTTTATGAAAGGATTTTTCACAGTCCTTTGTCCATTCAAAGTTAACCCTCTTTTGTAAAAGATTTGTAAGTGGACTAACTACGGAGGAAAAATTTGGACAAAATTTTCTGTAAAACCCAGCCATGCCCAAAAACCTCATTAATTCTTTCTTGTTTGTAGGAATCGGGAACTTTGCAATAGCTTCCACTTTAGCCATTATGGGTGTAACATAACCTTGACCTACTTTATGACCTAAATACTCTACATAAGCATGACAAAATTCGCTCTTCTCAAGATTCACAGTTAAGTTTGCTTTAGCTAAAATGTCAAATAAAGCACGCATGATTCGGAGATGTTCGTCCCATGTGTTGCTATATATGACGACATCATCAATGTAGGCCTCGCATCCCTCAAGGTCTTGAAGAAGGGAGTGAATCACCCTTTGGAATGTAGCCGGTGCGTTTTTCATGCCAAAAGGCATTACTTTATACTGGTAAAGTCCATCTGGTGTAGCAAAAGCAGATATTTCTTTTGCTCTTTCTGTTAACGGTACTTGCCAGTAGCCTTTCAACAGGTCAAATTTACTGACAAATTTCGCGTTTCCAATGTTGTCAATACAGTCATCGATTCTAGGTATTGGATATGAATCAGTTTTGGTGACAGAATTCACCTTTCTAAAGTCTGTACATAATCGGTAAGAACCGTCCTGTTTTGGTACAAGAATACACGGTGAGCTCCAATCACTTTTACTAGGTTCAACAATGTCATTGTCCAACATGTACTGCACTTCCCTTCTTAGGTACTGCAATTTTATTGGATTTAGACGGTACGGATGTTGTTTGATAGGCAGAGCGTCGCCAACTATAACATCATGACAAGCTGCATTAGTTTTCTTTGGAACATCCGAGAAGATTTGATGATACTCATTCATCAAGTTTTTAACTTGTTCTTTTTGGTGAATGTTCAAATGTCCAAGTTTGGCATCAAAATCAGCCAAAATTTCTGAGTTTTTCAAACGAACACTCTGATTACAATCTTTCTCATTCATTTCTACACTCGTATCACTTTCAATATAATTTTGAACAGTCTTAGCATTGGCTAAAGTGGAAACTGGTTTTACAGAATTTTGGTCACACCTTTCAAAATACTCTTTTAACATGTTAATGTGACAAACCCGTTTCTCTTTACGTCGACCTGGTGTCTTAACTACATAGTTTACATCACTGATCTTGCTTTCAATTTCATAAGGGCCATAAAATCTGGCCTGTAAAGGATGACCAGGAATAGGTAAAAATACAAGAACCTTATCACCTGGCTTAAACACCCTATTTCTGGCATCTTTGTCATACCACATTTTCATTTTCATCTGAGAATTCTTCAAATTTTCTTGTGCTAATTTACAAGCATTGTAAAGTTTTTCTTTGAAATCAGACACATAATCTAAAAGATTAAGATCACTAGTCTCAGTCAGCCACTTTTCCTTCAACAATTTCAAAGGACCTCTAACTGTATGTCCGAACACCAATTCAAAAGGACTGAACCCAAGAGACTCCTGGACTGCTTCTCGTGCAGCAAATAGCACAAGATGAACCCCTTCGTCCCAGTCTTTTTCATATTGGTAACAATAGGTCTTCAGCATTGTTTTTAGGGTTTGATGAAAACGTTCTAGCGCTCCCTGGGACTCAGGATGATAAGCAGTTGATCTATATTGCCTTATACCCAACTCATGCATGACTTGCTGGAACAACCCCGACATAAAATTTGAGCCTTGATCCGACTGAATTGCCTTGGGTGCTCCTACAAAACTGAAAAACTTGGTTAGGGCCTTAACTATGCTCTTTGCCTTTATATTCCTTAGAGGTATGGCTTCAGGAAATCGAGTGGATGTACACATAATGGTAAGTAAATACTGGTTTCCAGATCTGGTCCTAGGCAAAGGTCCTACACAATCCACTAATACTCGACTAAACGGTTCTTCAAAAGCTGGAATGGGTTGGAGAGGAGCAGATGGTATCTTCTGATTTGGTTTACCTACCATCTGACAGACGTGGCATGACTTGCAAAACTTCGAAACATCCTTTCTTAGCTTAGGCCAATAAAAATGACTCAAAATCCTATTATAAGTCTTATTGATACCTAAATGACCAGCCATAGGTGTATCGTGAGCTAAACTCAGGACATCTCGACGATAAGCAGCTGGGACCACTATCTGGTGAACAACACGCCACACTTCATCTGGAGAAGCATCAGGTGGTCGCCATTTTCGCATAAGGATGCCATCTTTCATATAGAAGCATTCTCCAACTTTAGTAGCCTCTTCTGGTGGAAGTGCCCTCTTACTAAGTTGAATGATATCTGGGTCTTTATGTTGTTCAGAGAGTAAACGTTCTCGGCTGAGGATGTCCTTGCCTTTGCTAACTAGTGGATGCAACTCATCATCCTCACCACCAAATTTTGGTAACAGTTCTTTCTTCTCTTGCTTCTTGATACTGTGTGGTTCCATGTTTGTTTGAGTGCCATTAAGGTCAGATAAGAAAGTGTCATTCAAATCAATATCAACAGAGGAATTCGTCTCGTCAAAGGCTTGAGTATGGTCTGCCTCCATTTCTCGTCTTCTGGCCATCGCTCTAGTAACAGCACAGGCTGGATAAATGTCATCATCTTCATCATTATACATGACATCTGGAGTGATCTTCTCACAAACTATAGGATCTGGTACAACTTTTCCACCAGCCAGATCGTTGCCTAACAACAAAGAAATGCCTGGAACGGGAAGAGTAGGTCGAACACCTACGATAACAGGTCCAGTAACTAAATCTGACTTCAAACTAATTCTATGCAGGGGAACATCAATGACGCCTAGCTCCACACCCTGTAATAAAACTGACCCACCAGTAGAAGTCTGCTCAGACAAAGGAAGCACGCCCTCTAACAATAACGTCTGTGCAGCACCAGTATCTCTCAAAATCTGGACAGGTTTTATTTCGCTAGAGTCACCGAGTGAAACAAATCCCTGAGACATAAAGGGCTTATAATCCTCCATAGAATCAATAGAACTGGACTGTGAACCCTGGACATCAGGAGTGTCAGAACAAATCGAAACTAAGGTTTCTCTATCACCTCTAACTGCCGCACAAGCATGTGGTTGAGTTTTATCAAAATCATTTTTTCTCTTAAGTTTAAAGCATTCACTGATCAGATGACCCTTTTTCTTACAATAACTACAAGTAGGAAGCGACCCTATTCCAGACGATCCTTCAACACGTCCTGAACCGGACTTAAAACCACCTTGGGATGGAGACTGGGAACTTGTGAAAGACTGAGACCCTGAACCACTCTTTTTATATGTGTCTGAATTGGTAGAATTACTGCTAGTCTGAGATCTTGATACAAAATTCTTTTTATGAGATAGAGCATAAGTATCAGATATGACTGCTGCCTCTTCAAGAGTTTCCACATTCTTATCTTCTAAATGTGTTTTCAAATCTTGAGGAACACATTCCTTAAACTCTTCTACCAGGATGACTTGGCGCAAATTAGCAAAAGTTTTATCAAGTTTCTTAGATCTAAACCAGTGATCGAATAAATCTTCTTTCTCTCGTGAAAATTCAACAAATGTTTGATTATCAAACTTTCTATACTTTCTGAACTTTTGTCTATACGCTTCAGGTACTAATTCATATGCTTTTAATATTGCTGCTTTGACCTTCTCATAGTCTGAACTTTCAGCTACCCCTAGTGCAGAGTATACCTCAGCTGCTTTGCCAACCAGTACACTTTGTAACATTGTTGACCAAACATTTCGTGGCCATTTAAGATTCTCTGCTACCTTTTCGAATTGTGGAAAATATTTGTCTACAGATTTTTCTTGAAATTTTGGAACTAATCTGATATTTTTTGCTGCGTCAAATTCAGTTTTGACAACTGACGGTTCTGGTTGGTTCTGTAATTTCAATTTCTCTAATTCAAAGTTCATTTCACGCTCTCTTTCTCGCTCTTGTCTTTCTAATTTGTCTAATTCAAATTTTCGTTCACTCTCTCGTTCTTCTCTTTCTCTTTCTAATTTTTCTCTTTCAAATCGCATTTTCTCTAACTCTAATTGAAACTGATATTCTGCCATTTTATAAGAGCCTAACTCTGATTTAACTGTATATTCTGGAAAATCGTATTTTTCAAAGATGTTTTCTTCTACTAGTTTGTTTGCAACCTTAATTCTAATGTCTTGCTTTTTCTGAGAGGATTTAACATCTAACCCAAAATGTAAACCTAATGCGATCAAGTCATCCTTTTTTAACGTATCAAAAACCTGAACACTTGGTGAACTAAGAAAGTCTGTGACCGAAAACACCATGTTGATTTCTGCTGGCTTATAATTAAATTTAAGGTTCAATTAACAAAAATTCTGACAATAAACTGCAAAAGTGCAAGAAATTCTTGATCCCGGACGAGCCCCCAATTCTGTTATGGGTCAGAATTACCCGAAATGCCAGCAAAGATCAATAACACAATTTAAACTTAACAATAATTTATTTACAGTAATATATAATAAATATATCAAACATAAAGTACAAACTTAGCAAGAATCTAAAAATACATACATCAGAGTGTCCGTTGCTGCACACAATGTCCCAGTGAAAATATATCCTATTTATATCTCAATGAGTGCTTATACGACAAAGTATTATTATGCATCGAATTGACAGGGTATTTATACAGTAATATAAATCTAGAATATTCTAGAAATTGTTAAAACATGATATTACTGGAACAATCTGGACATACACAAAATTTAAGAATGTTCTAGATAAAATGACCAAACATGTTGACCACTCTGGAATGTTCAAGAAACTTAATGTTACTAATTATATACATAATGAAACAATACACATCTCACAACAAGACAAATATGCGCTTATGGTTTATACTCGCTCTCTCTGTTGTAACCAAGGGCTCTGCCACGTTGAATATCATAATTCACCACGTGATATCTTTCCTCAAGTAATTTTGTGAATACTAAATCCGTCAGTTGACTTACTGGTAGCATGTTTTGTGCTTACTAAAACACCTTGCTCGAACACGTTAAATGGTCAACCATCGATTTAAAATACTCTTTACTTACATGGATTGGTTCAGAAGTTTAAAACCTTTGTAAATAATGTACTTGTACCATACAGAAAAATAGGAAGATAGAAAACAGTAATCTCGTATTTTTAAATGCAAGTCACTGCTATTCATCAAGTTTACTTTTAGATCCATCCTTAAGATGTTAACTCCTCCTCTCATAGATACATAATGTTCAATCAAGGGCAGGTAAATGTAAATTATCTGTATTTGGAAAACCGAAAGGACAACAATATGAATTTCATTATTGTCTATTGTCATTATAGTCTTAAATTAATTTTAACATTTAAATTGGATGTCAAATTGACATACGCCTGTAGTAAATGTACAAAAGTGAAATTAGGTTAAGATTTAAAAGCAACAGTAGCAACCGAAAAAGACCCAAAACACATCGCGAAGAGCAGTCTTTCTTTCTCGAAAACTGCTCACGGGTGCATAGGGGTAGAGCATTTGCTTTCTAATTGGGAGGCCCGGGTTCTATTCTCGTTCGAGGAGGCGCGTCAAACCAAAGAGTAAACATAGGGATTGACTGTTCCTTCGTCAAGCGCTCGGCACTAGAAGTGAAAGTCACGGGTCTTTCGGATATGACCCTAAATTGTGTCACGGTAGGCATTGGCACGATAAAGGACCCTCACTGCTCAATGACCCTGAGTGCCGGGTATAGGTCTAAATTTGAAACCTCTCACCGGCACACGTTGACGTCTCTGTATGAGTGAAAAATTCTCGAATGGGACGTTAAACAATATACAATCAATTAATCTGTCAAGAAAACTCAAAATGCAATTTTCCTTATATTGGAAATTCAAGATATTTCAAAGGTATTTTATACCCCTGGTATGAAACACAATCACCTAGTATCTTGCACAAATGCCTGGTAAAATACCTTAATCTTTTGATAGTTTACATGTTTACGATCACAGACTGAAGAAGAGATAAACATTCATATATATTATACTTTCTTTAAATAAGTTGAAACTGATTGGTCGAGAAACATTTGCTAGAAAACACTATTACCCACTGAATAATGAAGCCACGCCCTCCAGCGTAGCAACAGTCAATAGTGCTTGACGACGGGTGATATTCCAAAAAAATAGCGACTTCGCAGAATTTATGCGCGCACGGTTCACTGTTATATGTATTTGTATAAAACATTCAGTATAATATAATAAATATTGCAAGTGGTTGAGTGTAACATTGAAAATTTTCACCCCTCGAAAACCATTGTCAACCTCGACTGCGCCTTGGTTGACAATGGTTTTCTTGGGGTGAAAATTTTCAATGTGACACTCAACCACTTGCAATATTCATTATATTTTAATTACAGGCAAACTTAGTTTGCAATGTCCAGGTTGTATTCTTTAAGCAAAATTATACATCAGATAGTAATGTGAATTGTTGTGCATTACTCGAGAAATGGAAAGCGTATAAGTCTACATCTTATAGACCTACACTTTACAGGAAGAATTTTCGGCAGGATAAAAATCTCGACGATGTCAATTATTGTTGGACCCTTTTAAAAAAAATATTTCTAAAAACTTAATTGAACTAACCAAGGAGAGGGGAATACGCTGTGCAGTTGAAGTCCAATATAAACAGAAAAACAAACCAATAGGATGCACATGCCAATAAAACGAGGTACATAAAAATATGTTGTCTAAAACGTCTTAATCTGTTCCACTTAGGGGCGTTTGGGCATATTCTGAAAAAAAAAAGAATTTTAATTTACTTAAAATACTTTATGTATATTGATAATGTATTTCTTTCGCAAATGCGGGAGTTATCGCTCTTGCGATGTACTCCAGCTCAATTTCAATAGCATCTTCTTATATGGTAAGTTATGTGAATGCTGCAAGATAGAACCAATAAAATCGTTTCGCGGGAAACTGAAGGTGCGTCTCTTTTGAGATAGCGTGGGTCGTCACTTTCTTTCAGGACGCAAAAGAATTAACTTACTGGAAAATTTTCTACGATTTTTATTCAAATTTAAGCGGAAAGATCATTTTATTTTGCAGTTATTCATGGATTCTAACAAAATACTTATTTTGGGTCATTCTATTGTTCGTCGCTTCTATCCACTCCTGAAAAGCGAAGCTGACGATAGATATAATGCGATTTAACCACTCAAGGTTAAATCCATTTATCAAAGTGCCATTAAGCTTTTAGTACTGCAGCTTTTGGGGGGATCATTCCGGTCCTGGATTTGTATTTAGTGCCGTCCTGTTCTCAGGGTTGTATCCAGGACTGACACTTCTCGCATAACCCCATTAAATTGCAGACAGTAGTGGTGGTCTTCTTACCATGGGGTTTTAAATGATCTTCGTAGCAGGTCCTGTTCTTAAACATTCCATGGCATTCCTGGCATTTAATCTTGATCCCTTCATCGGGACAATTAGGGGGATGTCCTAAACAAAAGGTACAGCGATGAGGACATTTGGAGCGATGGTCTGTGACATGACTGTACCCCACGTCGCAATGATCACAGTAGTAGGGGTTCCCCGTTACTCCGGCCATCGATATGATGGCATCGCAATGACGGTTGTCTAACAAAATGTTCAAACAAGTTCCATCTCCCCAACCTTTGAAGATGCGCTCTAAACAGAGTTTAGTGGAAGTTGATTTGAACTGAAATATTTTCAGACGATACCGAGGAGCTAATACCTGTTGTAATTTCGGCCACTCTGTATTTCCACAAGCTTGAGTGATATCACATCCGGCTTGTTCCATGAGGGCTATGGCTTCGTTCTTCTGATCCAAGGATTTCTTATCTCCTGACCTCATGAGTTTCCATCGTTTTTCCCATTCCGGGTCTGGATGTTCGGGTTTCTGACTGTGTAATCGAGTGACGACGATGGCTCTAGCCAAACAAAATTTATCATGGGGATTGACGATCCGAACGATGGCTCGTTTATTTTTCTTGAAAGTTTCTTTATCCAGTTGTAGATGTTTGTTTCTGTTTCCACCACTCCCCTGGGGATTCTCGATGTGTAACAGATCGAATTCCGTGGAGCCGTCGCCGATTTTGAACTCCTTTTTGGATTGTTGCACACTTTGTATTTCTTTTAAAATGACGTCTTCGTTTAAATCTTTACATTGCATAAACTTGTAGGAAATGTCTGATTCCAGAGAATCGTGATGAAGGTTCAGGCGGAGGTAATCGTTAGGATCACACTGCATTTTAGATTTGAAGTCTTGTAACATGTTTGTGAATAATCGCCGAAGGAAAGCTGTGTTTTCTTCTTCTTCTGGAAATTCATCGAAATGAACGACATATCTATTTTCATGCGCTTTAAATTTTGGAGAGGTCCTTTTTTCAGCTAGTCTCATGTGATAATACTCAGAAATGGGTTTAGGTGGTAAATCTATTTCTCTCTCGGTACTTTTTCGTTTCAATATTCGTCGAGCCTGTACCTGTTTTTCTCTAGTAGAATCCATGTCTATCAGCTGATGGCTCTGAGGGTAAAATGAGCAGAAAGTTGGAGAAAAACCGTATTTATACAGTGGATGACGTCACAATGCATAGGTAAGCATATTTTTTGCACACGGCCCTAAACAAACTTGAATCGCTGCCAAGTATTTACCTGTATAGTCAGCATAAACAAAACGTAGGTGTATCGTATATGTTTTGCACACGGCACTTTATAGGTGATGCAAACAGGTATATATATAAGAAAACGTAGGTAAAAAGTATTTTTTGCACACGGCCCTAAAATAAATCCATGCTATATATATAAACCAGCGCTGGACATTGAGGATCACTCTGCGTGAGTACTTGAAAGTGAACACAAGTAAAAAAGTTTCAGTGGTCAAGTCAGAGGTATGGAACCAAGGTATCGCTGGTTTATTGAGAATACTGACAAGAGTGGACGCTGGATGAAAACCCTAGAAGAAGCCACGCAGGATTACCATAAAACCCATTCAGAGGAATCTAATCAAACAGTATGGACTTGGGAGGAATACTTTAAAGAACTGTGGGGCTTGGATAAGATGATTCCTGAACAATCTAAAGAAAAAGTTGAAGAAACTAAACAAAAAGTATGGTTGGAAAAAAGAGTGAAATTTCCTGAAAATTATGTGGTGATAAGGAAGCACTGCTCTTTTGAGGGAATGAAGGGTTATCACGACTACAAATGGGAGATCAGAGGTGAGGATGATGATGATTTTCGGATTGAAACTATATACTTCCCCGAGTTAGAATCGTGTATTGAACATTTACTTCTGTACAAGAAAGAAGGAAAAGCCTTAAAAAGACCGCATCTAGGTACTTATACAGAGTATCTCCATGGAATAATTCCTTATTTTCCATGGAGATAGAATCCCTTGGATGACACGAGACTATGATGATGATGATGATGATGATAATTTGGACTTTATTTTAGATTAAAAGACAGCCTGTAAATTGTTGTATTTTCATTCTGAATAAAATCTGTGTTCTTGATATAATCTGTCTTGTGTGTTATTTGTTATTGTTTTCAGTAAAAATCCAGTTTGAACCGGCTGGCTGGCTAGACTGGCTAGACAGTGAAGCGTGACGTCATAATCACATTCTTGAAATGTTTTGCACACGGCGCATTTACCTGTGTCCATAAACAAAACGTAGTACCAACGTACCAGTAAACACAGTGTAAACAACTCCGTATTTAGGGATAGGTTAGGGGATAGGGTTAGAGGGCTAAGGGGGGCTAGGGTTAGGGTTAGGGGGTTAGGGTTAGTTAGGGTTAGGGTTAGTTAGGGTTAGTTAGGGTTAGGGTTAGGTTAGGGTTAGGGGGTAGGGTTAGGGGTTAGGGTTAGTTAGGGCCAGGGGGCTTAGGGTTAGTTAGGGTTAGTTAGGGCTAGGGGGTTAGGGTTATTTAGGGTTAGGGGGTTAGGGTTAGTTAAGGTTAGGGTTAGTTAAGGTTAGGGTTAGTTAGGGCTAGGGGTTAGGGTTAGGGTTAGGGCTCAACCAATCAAAACTGATCACATGATTCCTCTCAGCCAATCAGAATGCGGGGCTATCGGGACGCCTTATACTACTGACGTTGTGAATTTTAACACTTATGAGTTCTCATAAATAAAGTGATTAATATTTATTAATTGAGTATTTCACAAAAAATGTATTATTATAAAATATGTACAGATATTACTTCGATATTCTGTGAATGAAAGATATATAACTTTGAATTTATAACATCAGGTATAAACAAGCTTATGTACATGTACAAGTGAAAATGACAGCGTGTCCGTTCAGCGTGCAAATCGTGGTACACGTAAATAATTAAATAATGATTAATCAATGTTTTATAATAATAATTTTATCAATAAATAACACAAAACTTTATGCATTTGATATATTAATCAACCTGTATAAAGCCTTTAACTGAATAAAACCTGAAAATGATAGCATTGTTTCAATTACTGTTAACACACAGGTATGCACAAGCATCTATTTGTACTTTCACTTTGCCAGAAAGATGAGTCCATCATGGTTTTGAGAAAGTGAACCCAACCAGCAACGTATAAGCTGCTGATTGAATTATAATTTTTTTTTCATAGTAAATAGTTAAAAACACACGCCTTTCAGTATGATTTTGATCATATTCTCTAATCAAAAAGTTGTCCATACATGTAAACCTATTGTGACGAAAAATGGGGAGATTCAGACCTCTAAAGAGGTATCGCGTGATATTTGACGCACGGGTTTGTTAAGATATTATTTTTCTCAAAGTAAACATCTTCATGTATTAGCAAAATGCTTTCACGACCAATAATAAAAATTTTTAGAAGAAAATCAAGTAATAAAATGATTCATTTTACATTCTTTATACAATGCTTTTATTGCATGACAATCACTAGACAGGGTAATAAAATTTCGTTTTTCCCTGCCATCTTTCTGCTTTTCAAAATTTTTAACCATTTTCAACACTTGTGAATTTCGAGAAGTACCTATACTTCGTTGAATAAATACTTCCGCCTTTCTCAATTTTTTGCAAAGAACCGAAGTATATTTTTGACACAAAAAGGAAATATTGGGCTAGGGGCCTTTAATTCCGCCAGTGGGCATCATTTAGTGAGCTCAGTGCTCACAGTAGCTCTAGTTTTTTTTTTTTTTTTTTGGGGGGGGGGGGGGGAGAGCAATGCATTTTGTTCTGTAACGGTGAATATACATGTGATTATGTAATTATATATTTAATATAAAAGGCAAACAATATTCACCTAATCTAAGCACGTTAAATGTTTTTTGAAGTACTGGAGAAGAAAATAGGGGGGCATGATATTCAATCGCAGAATAATATATCCCGACCTCCCGACCGGGGTACATGTATTAAATCAACTTCTGCCATTCTTAGCATATCATTGTTTTTGCGATTCTGTATTTAGTAAAGGTGTAACTTTTTTTATTTCGGGAAAACCTAAATATCGATGTTATTAATCTTAAACGGGCCATTGACGGAAGAAAAATTCTAGTAAATGTTGTGATAAATGGCAAAACATTTTCAATCATAAATATCTATGCTTCAAATAATCTAAATAAAAGGCTTGACTTACTTTTTTATCACTCTTTTTATAACATAACTTATAATTATTTACTGATATATTAATCACATAATCAACGCCAGAGAGGGGAATGGAAAGCCCTCCTCTCTCTCTCTCTGGGATATACTGACTACCTTTGATATTTACACTAAATGAAAATATTCAATGTATGAGCAAAATATAAAAACATCAAAGTGTTCAGTAAATATAAACATACAGCATCTGTAACTATATAGGCATTGTTCAACATTAATCGTTCTACCCGAAAATGCGTGATTTTTGTAATACAATGTACGCAGAATGATAAGTAGGCCTAAATATAATTAAATAAATGTCCTAAATAGTCATAAGCTATTAAAAAGCTGTTTAGCCTACAATATTTCCCACGTATAACTGTTATACAATAGTGTGTTAAGATTAATTTAAAAGATTTACATTTCTATTTTGATAATGTACAGTAACATTTCTTACGATATATAAAATCCTTGTAATGTTATATTTTTAATAACAAGAAATTATATAAGGTAACTTTGCTTTCTGCATGAGCCAGCTGACCAAACGACATTCATAAATATGAATTTTAAACATGGGACGCATGCCTCTCGGAGAAAAAAACTTGTTCAGAAATATGCATAAGATACCAATGTTTTATTTTATACTTGAATTTTTTTTTCGGGAGGAATGCGCCCCACGTGAAATTTTGAAATGAATCTGGAAAATCGGTGAAAAATTCCGGAAAACTCAAAACCTTTATAGGTTTTATCCGTTACGATGCAAAAGCCAACATCCGGTTTGACTAAAACTACCCATCCCTGCATTGATGAAGTCGAGTAGATAGAGAAACCACAAATAGTTTTAATGTAAACGATGATTTATTTTTTACGAAATTCACAGGCCGTATATTGTACTTTCTGACTTTTGTTCTTTGTGAGCTATGAAATCATGATATACGGCTTCCGCTTGTTTCCAAAATGTTTATGCGGATACCAAAGGTAACAAAAAGTTCATATGACCAGAGGTCACCTAATATTGTATCATTAGGGGGGACCAGAGGTCACCTCATATTGTACATTAATAACGGGTCCAGAGGTCACCTTATACCTGGTATGTACATTCATAGGGGACCAGAGGTCACCTTAAGTGCACATCATTAGGGGGACCAGAGATCACCTTATAAGTATATCAAAAGGGAGACCAGATGTCACCTTCTGTTCCACGTAATTAGAGGGAACAGAGGTCACCTTATAGTATACTGTACATCATTAGGGGACCAGAGGGCACTTTATATTGTACATCATTAGGGAACCAGAGGTCACCTTATATTGAACATCATTACGGGGACCAGAGGTCACCTTATATTGAACATCATTACGGGGACAAGAGGTCACCTTATATTGAACATCATTAGGGAACCAGAAATCACCTTATATCAAACATCATTAGGGGACCATAGGTCACCTTATATTGTACACCATTTAGGGGACCAGAGATCACCTTATATTGAACATCATTACGGGGACCAGAGGTCACCTTATATTGAACATCATTACGGGGACCAGAGGTCACCTTATATTGAACATCATTAGGGAACCAGAAATCACCTTATATCAAACATCATTAGGGGACCATAGGTCACCTTATATTGTACACCATTTAGGGGACCAGAGATCACCTTATATTGAACATCATTAGGGGGACCAAAGGTCACCTTATATTGAACATTATAAGGGGACCAGAAATCACCTTATCTCAAACATCGTTAGGGGGGCATAGGTCACCTTATATTGTACACCAATAGGGGACCAGAAGTTACCTTATATTGAACATCATTAGGGGGACCAGAGGTCACCTTATATTGAACATCATTAGGGGACCAGAGATCATCTTATATTGAACATCATTACGGGGATCAGAGGTCACCTTATATTGAACATCATTACGGGGACCAGAGGTCACCTTATATTGAACATCATTAGGGAACCAGAAATCACCTTATATCAAAAATCATTAGGGGTCCATAGGTCACCTTATATTGTACACCATTTAGGGGACCAGAGATCACCTTGTATTGAACATCATTAGGGGGACCATAGGTCACCTAATATTGAACATCATTAGGGGACCAGAAATCACCTTATATCAAACATCATTAGGGTGCCATAGGTCACCTTATATTGTACAGCATTAGGGGACCAGAGGTTACCTTATATTGAACATCATTAGGGGACCAGAGGGCACCTTATATTGAACATCATTAGGGGACCAGAAATCACCTTATATCAAAAATCATTAGGGGACCATAGGTCACCTTATATTGTACACCATTTAGGGGACCAGAGATCACCTTGTATTGAACATCATTAGGGGGACCATAGGTCACCTTATATTGAACATTATTAGGGGACCAGAAATCACCTTATATCAAACATCATTAGGGGGCCATAGGTCACCTTATATTGTACAGCATTAGGGGACCAGAGGTTACATTATATTGAACATCATTAGGGGACCAGAGGGCACCTTATATTGAACATCATTAGGGGACCAGAAATCACCTTATATCAAACATCATTAGGGGGACCATTTGTCACCTTATATTGTACACCATTAGGGGACCAGAGGTAAGCTTATACAGTACATCATTAGGGGACTAGGGGTAATCTTATATTGTACATCATTAGAGGTACCAGAGATCACTTTATATTGAACACCATAAGAGGGACCAGAGGTCACCTTGTATTTGAAACCATAAGCTGACTAGAGATAAGCTTATATTGAACATCATTAGAGGGACCAGAGGTCACCATATATTCTACATCATCGGAGGGACCTTATATTGAACATCATTAGGGGAACCAGAGGTCACCTTATATTGAACACCATAAGCTGACCAAAGTTAAGCTTATATTGAACATCATTACAGGGACCAGAGGTCACCTTTTACTGTACATTATAAGGGGGACCAGAGGTAAGCTTATATTGAACATCATTAGGGGACCAGAGGTCACCTTATATTGAACACCATAAGAGGGACCAGAGGTCACCTTATATTGAACATCATTAGATGGGCCTGAGTTCACCTTATACTGTTCATCATAAGGGGGACCAGAGGTCATCTTACATGTACATGAATAGGGGAACCAGTGGTCACCTTTTATGTACATAAATAGGGGGACCAGAGGTAACCTTTGATGTAGAGGACCTCAGGTCATCTTATTTTGTCTAATAGGGGGACAGCATGTAGAAGTCACCTTATGTATTAATATATCTATGAGTAGACCAGGGTAACCCTATATTGTACATCATTGAGGTACCAGAGGTCACCCTATATGTACATTATTAGGGATACCAAAGTTTAGCCCATATTGTACCTCAGTAGGGGACCAGAGGTCACCTTATATTGTACATCAATAGGGAGACCAGAGATCAATCCACATATACATCGTTAGGGGGACCAGAGGTAACCTTATGTTGTACTTAATTATAGAGATCTGAGATCACATTATTTTGTATATTATTAGGGAACCAGAGGTCACCTTATATTGTACAATAGTGGGACCAGAGGCCATTTTATATTGTACATCAGTTGAGGGACTAGAAGTCACCTTATAATGTATATAAATAGGGGGAAGGGGTCACCTTATATTTCACATCAATAGGGGGACCAGAGACCACCTGTTTTTTTATATCAAAAGGGGGACTAAAAGTCACCTCTATTGTATATTAATAGGGGAAGAGGTCACTTTATATTTTACATCAATAGGGTGACCAGAGCCTGAGTTTACTTTTAACGTTCATCAATATGTGGGCCAGAGGTCGTGTTTTGTACATCAATAGTTTGACCAAAGGGCTCCTTTTCTTTATATCATCATGGAGAATAGAGGTCACCTTTATATTGTACAACACAAGGGGTGACAGATCTAGAGGTCACCTTATACTGTACAAGACCAGACGTCAGATTATATTGTACACATATCGTTAGGGGAAGCAGAGGTCACCTTATACATCAAAAGGGGGCAAGATGTCACCCTATGTTGTAGATCATAGGGGGACCGAAGGTCACATTATTTTACAACACAAGGTTGACCAGAGGTCACCTTATACTGTACATTATTAGGGGAAGCAAAGGTCATTTTATATTGTGCATAAATAGTGAAACCAGTAGTCTCGATTGTCGTAGATTTTTTAAGGACACCAGACAAAAATAAAACTTACATGATTGCAGAGATAAGGCATCAACGATTCTAGACTCGTCTTAACTTAGAGACATCGCAAATGAAAATAAGTGTGGACCAGAGGTTACAGATAAAATGCATATTAACAGAATACCAGAGGTTCACTTATAAGAACACGACAAGAGGTCCATGGGTCTTATAGGTCATCTGAATATCATGTAAAAACTTTACAACGATTGAATTTGGTTCGAGCATGGAACTAGAGGCCATGACATTCGCAATTTTTTTAAAAAAAAAAAAGCACCATTGCTCATCATAGCTATATACTTAGCATGCTTAGTTGGGTGCGTATCATTACCGCGCTACATTTTCGAAATTTTCATTACCACTACAAAAACATTACATTACCGCTACAAATAAAAGTATACATTACCGCTACATTGCCAGCCACTTGTGAGAGAACAGATTGATGTAAGTACAACATATACATGTATAAGACCTGTATCCTCTGAAATACAACATTAGACATTCACATGCGACTGCAAAATATGTAGAATAAGATATAACAAAAAATGGACTACAAATATTATATTTAAATATTTGAAACAGTTAATGATTACATGGCAGCAACCTAAAGTTTTATTTGACTCTGCTATTTATTTCAGATTCCCTATAAATCAAACAAACAATATGGATGTTCTTTTGCTTGTTTAATGTGGCGCTTCTGGCCGCGGTGATCAATTTGCTGGGGCTACCACAGGGCTGCCCCACAATCAACAATCAATACAATAAATGTGACGACCCAAATCGGGCGGATCATGCACTGGGTAGGTCACAAGTGCATGAACGTCACCAATGCAATAATCAAATTCAATCAATCAATTATTAATCAATCAGTCAATCAATCAATTCAAATATCAATCAAGTCAATTACTTGTCAATCAATCAATTATTAATCAATCAATCAATTTAAATATCTATCAAGTCATCAAACCATGGAATGAGCGTAAGATAGGTGTTGCACTCGTCCAATTGCGTTTAGGTGGGACGGAATACGCCACTTGCAAGGGTCATGGCTACTCGTGACCACTATGAGTAATTATGGAACTGCAACCGCCACCAATAGGGTACCAAGAACCATGGTGACGGCGGAAGTACCTAAACGCAAATGGCCACCGTCAACCAGGGCCTGCTCATTAACCAATACAAACTTACAGAATAAGTGATTACACAAGTTTTACAAACGGAGCCAAGGACCGGACTTGTCCGTATAAAACAAAGTCTATTTTCTCTAACATTGTTGATACTTACCGACACTGTATTTTTCTATTGGTTTCCAATGGTTGTATAATTTACCTAAAAGGCTGTCACTCTTTATATGGCTTTTAAATCATTAAAACACATCTTACCAAGTTTCCTTGCGGGACAAAGTGATATAGAAATTAGAAAAAATATAACTATCTTTGCAAGTGTTGCATATAGTTGTCTGAAAGGATTCTGTACTGAAACAAACCCAAATGTCATACAGAATTGGACAAGGAAAAGATACTGTGACCTCTTAGCTTAAGGAACTAAGATACTTTTAACAACTTTTAACAATAACAATGAGTGTCCTAATCCCCCCCCCCCAACCGATCCCTTTATATACTTATCTATATAAATTCAAACCCTTCTTTAGTACTTCACAATTTATGAACCAACTATCGATTAGTAATAGGAAAAAATCAGAATACCAGAAAAGAGTGAAAAAATAGGTGAACACATGGTAAATAAATACATTTATTAATGTATAAACGAAATGCTTTTGAAAGGCAGCAATTTTCGAAATTATGATAATACTCGTATCCTCGTCCTCCACTGTTGCATTCTGATGGGAAATGTGTAGTATTTGCTACCTTAATTGAAGTGAGTGAGATTTAATATGTATCCTACAAAAATGACAAATATATCTTATAAACTATCCAATACTGTCTAAACCCACCCGCAATTTCTGTTAAAAGGGAGTTGAACCGATCGTCCCATTCAACCTCTCATATAAATCTTCAATTAAAGGAACCGTATCTTTTAGATTTATATTGCATCTTGTCAACAGGGCAATTTAACTCAGTTAAAACAAAAACAAGAATTGTAAGAATGTTGACCAAAAAAAAAATGGTTCGAAGAGAATAGTTTTATCTCAGAAAAATGGTAATAGTAATTTATATCAAGCTTACGCCCTTAACGTTAAGGTTCATAAACCCTCTGCTTACTCATATTAAATTTTTCTTTAACTTTTATGATTTTCCAAAGGAAATGTATATGCTGAATTAAATACAAACAATTAAAGCATGTCTTGCGGGGCAAATTTTGACAAAAAAGGCTCTTAAACTTGAAAAATTTATAAAGGAATAAAAGACATTTGTGTCATTAAGAGTTATCTCTCTGATCAGTGTATCAATGTACCTTAAACCTAGTAAATGTATATTTGGTAATTAAGGTAGATCCTAACTTAAACGAATCTTGCTTAAATTATTTAATGCATGTCTTTGTTATGTTTACTTGAGATTGTTGAGCTTATGGAATTTGGTATATTGTTATATTCATGCGGAATTTAATATTTGCCATCTGCAAGTTTGATTACCTCAAGCTAGGTCATTGTATGCTGACACACAGAGTGATACACGCAATTCTTAGATGCCTTAACGCTAAAAAGGAATTGTTTTTATTTTTATATAAATTTACTTTAGATACATGTATAATTCATTTCAAGATAGCATGATTCTTTATATATTTTTATTTTTAAAATTTGCCAAGAATTTTAGTAAAACTTGATATTACTAAAATTAGGGTATACCTGTCCCAAAGATTGCTTTGTAAAACTTATTTTGATCAATCATGATAAAACATGTGCCTTATCAATTATGTTACCTTACAAACCTTAGATATTATCATATCCAATACAAGTCGGCATAATATAATCAATTAAGAGTTATTATGATTATTAAAAAGATTTAGGGATTTTGTGATGCAGACTCAAGATCAATCTGTTGATTTTTGTGTTTTGGTGCAAAACTACAATATAAAATACTCTACATTAAATTTTAGCAATTGATCTGAGGATTATGTACTCTTAAACAGGTTGTAATTCATGACAATAAGAAAGCAAATATATGTCTTGACTGGGCTTTTTGTTGGTTTATGTTACTTGACACTTCCTTCTACAATGCTTCTTATACCATCATTCACACATGCAAAATAGTTCAGATAAGTTGGTGGGCAATGGACACACCTATGCGTAAATGAAAATGGATTGGTCAATGTACAACAATTTTGAATGATAAAATTAGGTTAAATAGCTGCGAATATAGAGTCTGGAGTATGTTGTAGGTGTGTGACATTGAATACATTAAAGATGTGTTACTGTTAAATACTCAATTTCTTTCGTCATAACTCTCATTTATTACCATTAGCATGTACGGGTGGAATGTGTCCTAATTTATGACCTTAAATTTTGGTAAGAATTATTTCCCTTGATCTAAATTATTTAAAAGAATTAATTTAAAATATTTAATTTTACTTTATTTATTTTTTTTTTATTATTTAATTTTTTTTTTAATTGGCATTCTATTTCTACTGTTTTCTTACATCTTTCCACCCCAGTATTTAATTATAATATTCTATTATTTAATTTTTATTTGTTTAAAAGTTACTTTCCCCCAATGCAATCTTTGTTAAGTACTGCTTAGTTAATGAATTTTGTTTCTCCTGGGCAATGCTTTTTGACAATAAAATGCTTTAATATGTCAGTAATGAGAGTATTACGACATTTAAGGGTAGAGAATTTAGTCCTATTAGAGATTGAAATGATTAATATTTCTATTTAAATGCTTATTTACAAGCTTTAATTTGCATCCCTGTAAATTCTAGGAAGTTATTGCAAACTCAATCTGAGCAGGTTGATGTGTTTTCTTAACAATTTGTGAAGTTTAATTTCATTTTTAAAGGACCAGTATGAATCTAGAGACATCATGAGATAGTAGTAACAGCTTCTTACCCTTGTGCGACTCTTACGCCTTGTACTAATATAATTTGCTCCTTGTTTGTGGCTGAACCCAGCATTTCTATTCTAAGGCATATGAATTATTAATTATTGCTGTTTTACTCTACAGTTTATGAAGCCAAATTCTACAGCAGCTTCTTGTGCTAGAACCTTTGTCACCCTGAGACAAAAATCTCACTCCAAAAAACTCTAAAATTGTACTTTTTTATAGTCATTGACCAGGTGGACAACAACAGTTCCCATGGTTAACCATTAAGTATCCTCAGTTCCAGACCCCCCCCCCCTTTAAAAAAAAATTGTTAAAATATTCTTCGTGTATGCCTTTATGCATTTTCTTAAAATGTTCCCATAGACCAGCAAACAAATGAAATGATACCAAACTGCAAATGACGCATAACAATGATGATATTAACCAACATCCTTTCGGTACTTTCAGTACTTTGATTACTGCAGAAGTGAAAGTGACGCAATATTCGCGTGAAGGCCATTTAAAGACTATTGAATTTTGGCAAAATGTTTACATACTAATTACCTTATTCAGTCTTAATAACATTGGAAAACAAAGCTTAAAACTTAATATTTCTGCGCTTTACCCCCCCCCCCCCCCAAGAAAAAGCGAATCGGGAATTGTTTACGTTTTACTCCTAAAAATAATTACTTACATGAAACCATCCCTTGACTCCCATATGTTTTATATTGCTGTTATCTATCATTCAAATTATACCATATTGTGTAAATTCAACCGATTATAAAAAATAGTCGACATTTGATCTTAAAAAATATCGGGCCAAATCCAAAGTAAAATTACACCATCGGCACGTCTAATTTGGCTAGAATTCACAAACCATGATAGTTACTCATGAAATCAAACTTATTTCATTACGAAAATTAAAACATTGCAACAATTCAACTTCACAAAATTTTCCATGACCTTACCGTTTTATCGATTTATCGAGAAAGGAAGAGGAGGAAACAACTAAATATTAGACTAGTGTATGTAAATGGACCTAAATATTCCGGATTGATAGGTTGGGACTAAGGGTACATATAATTATATATCTGTAAGGACTTAAGATATCCGGAATGGAAGGACATAGGGTTACTGAAATAAACTCACCTATCCGAGACCATGCTCGTATAAGTGGTAATATTAAACTTCCGTCAACATTGCAAAAAAATTCAAAAATTTTAGAATGAGAACTGTAAAACATCGTGCTGAATTCTTTGTGAAAGCTTTGTGATTGAACATATTATATTCCGTACCTGCATACCCGATTAATTCCATATGTAGCAGTAATAATCGGTCGAAATTTTGAAAAAATTGTATCGGTAATGAGTTGAAATTTTTGGCAATGTAGCGGTAATGTTGACCTCCCGCTTAGTTTGGCTTCTTAATACCCATAGAGAGTAGGGGAACAAAAAGTACATTTCAAATAAGTAATAATTAGTTTTAATTACCAATAATGAGCAGTGCCCATTCACCATAAAAAACCCATCCTGGGGTCATACTTTTCACAATTTTGGAAAAGGCACCATTGCTCATAAAAAAATTTTGGTTTATTCCAAAGAACAAATTTCAAAGCATTATTTCAATTACAGTATTTAATTAGAGCCCCCACTCCTCAATGGTACCTATAAGCCAGTTGCCTTAGTTAGTTTAAAGAGGCTGAGTGGTCGTGGCCATTTTTAAACTATTTTGATATCCATTAGAAGAAGAGCTTCATATAAAGATATAATAAAATGATCAAATTTTAAAGCTAAAATTCATGAATTTTTCTTTGCCAAATGACAGTTGAGAGTTTAAGATATCATATCCCAAAATTTAGGTTATATCTGGTGGTTAATAAAAAAATAATTAGTTGACCCATTAGCCTCCTTAATATATATCCAGGAGCAGAGAAGATCTTTTTTTAAGAATAAATGTATTTTAACTTTACAATTTATATAGCCCCACCCTAACACCGGAACCCCTGACCCTTGGGTCATGAATTTCAGAACTTTGGATAAGACACCCTTCCTCATCATTACTATGCATTTAGTTTGTTTAATATCCAGGAGAAGAGGAGAAGATTTTCAGAGAATAAATTCATTTCACTATATGATTTTTATAGCCACGTCCTAACCCCAGAGCTCCTGACCCTGGGGCAATGAATTTCACAATTTTGGTAGAGGAGGAGTCAATGCTTAAAATAAAATAATTATGCCAACAGTTTTACGGCTTAATGTCACTGAGTAAAGTAGATTTTTAAAGATTGCATCAATTGTAGTGGTTTCGCCCCAACCCTCTGACCCAGGGGGTGGAGGGCAGGGACCATGATTAAAAAAAATTCCCCTTCACACATAGATGCTTTGTGCCAAAATTGGTTGTAAATGGTTGAGGGATTGCAGAAAAATGCTGAAAATGTTCGAATGTTAACGCACAATGCACAGCGCACGCCGCCAGAAAAAAAACCAGATAGCAGTACGTCACATGAGTTGATTCAGGTGACCAAATAAGGACTCATTTGGTCTCCATATTTATATATATGTAAAATATCAGGCGTCTTCTGGTCTCAATGTTTACTTACAATATAAGGTGACCTCTGGTTTCTTATTGATTTACAACATAAGGTAACCTCTAGTCTCCCTACTGATTTACAATTTGAGGACACCTCTGATCTTTCAATTGATGAACAAAATAAAGTAAGCTCTGGTCTCCCTATTTATTTACTATATAATGAGACCTCTGATCTCCGTATTGATTTGCAATATGAAAGAACCTCTGGTCTCCCTGTTGATTTAACAATTTAAGGTTATTCCTGGTCTCCCTACTAGTTTTACAATGTTAGGTGACCCATAGTCTCCATGTTGATGTAAAATATAATGTGTCTTCCGGTTTCTTTATTGTTGTTCAAAAAAGTGTGATCCCCCTAATGATGTACAATAGAAGGGGACCTCTGGTCTCCATATTGATGTACAATATAAGGTGACCTCTGGTCATCCTACTGATATACAATATAAGGAGACCTCTGGTCTCCCTATTGATGCACAATATACGGTGACCTCTGGTCCCCCTACTGATGTAAAATATAAGGTGACCTCTGAACCCCTTCTGATGTACAATATAAGGGGACCTCTGGTCCCCCTATTGATATACAATATAAGTTGACCTCTGGTCCCCCAAATAATGTACAATATAAGATGTCCTCAGGTCCCCCTTGTTGTGCAATAAAAGATTACTTATGGCCCCCTATCAGTTCAAAATGTGAGGTGAACTATGACCCTTCTAATGATATACAATAAAAGGTGACCACTGGTCTCCCTTCTGATGTATAAGGTGACCTCTGGTCCTCCTACTGATGTACAATATAAGGTGACCTCTGGTCTCCCTATTGATGTATAATATAAGGTTACCTGTGGTCCCCCTACTGATGTACAATATAAGGAGACCTCTGGTCCCTCTACTGATGTACAATATAAGGTGACCTCTGGTCTCCCTATTGATGTACAATATAAGGTTACCTGTGGTCCCCCTACTGATGTACAATATAAGGAGACCTCTGGTCCCTCTACTGATGTACAATGTAAGGTGACCTCTGGTCCCCCTATTGATGTACAAAATAAGGTGATCTCTGGTCCCCCAAATAATGTAAAGTATAAGTTGTCCTCAGGTCCCGTTTATGATGTACAATAGAAGGTGACCTCTGGTCCCCTAATGATGTAAAATATAAGGTGACCTCTGGTCCCCCTAATGATGTAAAATATAAGGTGACCTCTGGTCCCCCTATTGATGCACAATATAAGGTGATTGCTGGTCCACCAAATAATGTACAATATAAGATGTCCTCATGTCTCCCTTATGATGTGTAATAAAAGAATACTTATGGCCCCCTATTAATTATACCCGCACTCCGAAGGAGAGGGGGGTATACTGTTTTACCCTTGTGTGTCTGTCCATCCGTCTGTCCGTCCATCTCTCTGTCCGTCCGTCTGTGTGTAACAAACTTTTGTCGCACTTTTCTCAGCAACTACTTATGGCAGATGCTTGAAATTTTAACACAGTTTTCTCTGAGGCATGTCATACGATGAGAAACATTTTTGGTCAAATCCGATGTCAACTTCCTGTTTGTCTGTGCATCTGTCCGTTTCATACATAACAAATTTTCGTCACAGTTTCTCAGCAACTACTCATCACAGATGCTTGAAATTTTCAGACAATCTTCTCTGAGGCATGCCATATGTAGGGATACACTTTTTTGTCAAATCCGATGTCAACTTCCAGTTTGTCTGTGTGTCTGTTCGTCTCATACATAACAAATTTTCGTCACAGTTTTCTCAGCAACTACTCATCGCAGATGCTTGAAATTTTAACACAATCTTCTCTGAGGTATGCAATACAACAGGATACATTTTTGGTCAAGTCCGATGTCAACTTCCTCTTTGTCTGTGCGTCTGTCTGTTTCATACATAACACAAATTTTCGTCGCAGTTTTCTTGGCAACTACTCATTGTAGATGTTTGAAAATTTAGTACACTCTTTGTTGAGGCATGCCATATGGTGGAATTAATTCTGATTTAAATCTGATATCAATTTCATACTTTTCTCTGCATATGTCCGTAATTCAACTTGTGTATATTAACATGATCGTGTTTATTCACATCAGAGTGGGGGTATTCCTAGTGAGATTGGCTCACAGATTTCTTGCTTAAAATGTAAGGTGAACTATGATCCTTCTAATGATGTACAATAAAAGGTGACCACTGGTCTCCCTTCTGATGTGTAAGGTGACCTTTGGTCTCCCTACTGATGTACAATATAAGGTGACCTTTGGTCGCCTTATTGATGTACAATATAAGGTGATCTTGTCCCCCAAATAATGTACAGGATAAGGTGTCCTCAGGTCCCATTTTTGATATACAATATAAGGTGACCTCTGGTCCCCCTACTGATGTACAATGTAAGGTAACCTCTGGTCCCCCTACTGATGAAAAATATAAGGTGACCTCTGGTCCCCCTATTAATGTCTCTGGTCCAACATATAATGTACAATATAAGCTGTCCTCAGGTTCCCCTTATGATGTACAATATAAGGTTACCTCTGGTCCCCCCACTAAAGTACAATCTAATGTGACCTCTTGTCTCCCTATTGATTTAGAATATAAGGTGACCACTTGTCCCCCTACTGGTGTAGAATATAAGGTGCCCTCAGGTCTCCCTACCGATATTCAATATAAGGTGAATTCTGGTCCCCCTACTGATGTACAATACTAGTATAAGGTGACCTCTGGTCATCCTACTGATGTACAATATATTGTGACCTCTGGTCTCCCTATTGATGTACAATATAAGGTGCCCTCTGGTCCCCCTACTGATGTACAATATAAGGTGATCTATGATCTCCCTATTGATGTAGAATATAAGGTGACCACTGATGTACAATATAAGGTGCCCTCTGGTCTCCCTATTGATATTCAATATAAGGTGACTCTGGTCCCCCTAATGATGTAAAATATAAGGTGCCCTCTGGTCTCCCTATTGATGTACAATATAAGGTGACCTCTGGTCCCACAAATGATATAGAACATGAGGTGTCCTCAGGTCCCCCTTAATTATGATATGTGCAATAAAAGGTTACTTTTGGCCCCCTATTAATTTAAAATATAAGGTGAACTATGATCCCTCTAATGATGTTCAATATAAGGTGACCACTGGTCTCCCTACTATTGTACAAGATAAGGTGACCTCTGTCCCTCTAAAAAAATCCACGTTTCTGCTGATACATGAATATATATTGTATATATATATTGTATATTAGAAATTAGATCTGTAATACGTTATACATTAGTTTATTTTGGAGTAAGACAAAGAAAACCGTCTATTATATAAAATTCAATCAATATATACATGTAAGGTGACCTAAGGTCTCCGTATTGGTTTGATATCGATTAATTTACTTTTGTGCCTTTAATGCTTGAAGAGTTCCTAAAATGTTTTATTACTACGCAAAATGACGAACTATTTGCGGGGGACCCGAGGTCCTAGTTGAGCGTACGTTTTATCCTTCTGCATTTATAGCGGTCAATAGAAGGGAACTATATACACTAACCAAAGGCAGTTTATTTGTATTTCAGTAACCTATTCACCAATTATAATCATGCCACCTAAGAGAAAATCAACCAAAGCTAGAGCAGTACCAATTCTTGTCTCTCAACACAGCAAAAGACGACGGGTACAGATATCAAATACGGAACCGGTGGCGACAGCTACACCTCTATCCCCAGACGATCTGGAAACGATCACTAGACAAGTCACGCAACGGGTCACTGCGACAATCAGGGAGGAGCTGACAACGCTCATCAGCAATGTGACCAGCAGCACCACAGCCGATAGTCAGGGGAGTATTAGTAATAATACTGTGGGGCCTCCTGTCATTAATAATCCAAACATGACTAATTCTGTTAATTGTGGGCAAGAATCGGCTGCTTCATGTGCACCCAATGACCAAGTTATCCAACAGTCGGTTGAAGCCTTGGTCATTAACCATACTGAAAAAATAGCAGGTAAGAGTCCCAGTGATTTTGTCAGTACGGCAGTTCCAATAATGCTCGGGTTTCTGATCAACTCAAGTCCAAAATTTGGTCAAACCAGTACGTTGACTTCGTAAAACTTCTGTCTAAGGACAAGCAAAAGAAAGGTAATTTTTCTCTACAAGTTGAAGATGGTGACAGTCCCGGTAAGTTGAAAATACACCAGGTGGACAACGATTCATTAGATGACACATCTGTCTCTTCCATGCATGACTGGATTAGCATGGAACAGATTTTCAGCAATTTATTGCATGAAATATCCCGATCAACAAGCCATATTGGCAAAGCATTTAGAAGCTGTCAGGGAAATAGCAGATGCAAAGGGTAATTGGAAAGATTATGATAGGGACTTTAGAACACTAGTCGCTCGGGGACAAGTAAAGTCACAGTGGTAGCAGAGTGCAACATAACTTATTGTTTCTATATCATGTATGAAATTGAATATGTATAAGATGGAGGGCTCAGGAGGTTAAAAAATGGTTAATTTCATTATCGAAGGAAATGCATATTAATGGAATATACATGGAAGTATGCTATATTGGAATGTTGGGATTCGAACATTGTCAATTATGGATAAAGAAATTTACAATTCTTAAAAAGAAGACTCATTTCTTTCTTTCTTCTTTCATTCTTTCTTCTTGTGATACATATGGAGATAACTAATAGTATTCAAGATCAAAAGTCCATAAAACAAAAACAAACAAGAGCAGAGCAAATAAGGACCTCCAAAACAGAGGTGGGATCAGGTGCCTTGGAGTGAGCATCCCCTGCCGACCGATCACATCTTGTCATGATCAGGAAATAACGGAAAAATCCGTCGTCTATTCAGTGTATAGATAATGACCTAACAATTATTATGAAAAACGTGAGTCAGCATTTGACTTAATGATAAATTGTATTTGCTGACAATGTCTATCTCTTCTTTCATTTGTCGACTTGATTCATCCCCAAATATGAGAAAAAAATATATGAGTTAAGCACATCTGCTTCATGTGCTAAAATAACCGCATTACGTTTCTGAATGAATTCTACTACACGTGGATACAAAAATAGATATGTCTATAATGGAGCGTATTTAAAAATGAAGCATCCTCTTAATATCAACTTTGGATTACTTGTTTGTACGATCGGAATTATTTGAACAAAGTAACTTGTTTGCATACAATAGTTCTATTGCACACAGAGCGCCGCCATATTGAATTACCTATTTATGTATGCGTGTCAAAGGTCATAGGGGAAAAACAGCGTAAACAATATGGACGCCACTTGTTGATGTTGAGAACTTTTGTTACCTTTTTCGATATTTTACTGGTTTTTTGATACGTTTTTACACATTCTGACTTGTACACAAACCCTCACACACATATAGACTCATTTTTCCACACCATGGACACAGAGGACAAGACTTTAACTTTAGAAGACTTTTCACATTGGAAAGTTCCTGCTCTGAGATATTATTTATCATGTCGTGGATTGTCGACTGGCGGGAACAAACAAGAGATGGTTGCGTTGGCATCTCGGCACATGTTATGAAGATTCCACCCCAGGAAACGTCTATTGAAAAGCAAATTGTTAATTCAAAATCTTACAAGGAAATGTTACAGTTCGGCGACATGAACCTTCCAGACCCACTTCAGTTATATGAAAACTGGCAAGATGAAAAGTTTGGGATGAAGAATTGGCCATCACTTTTTATCACCGACTTAACAGCGTTTTTAATGAGGTATGCCTAGCAGTATGATCATTAAGCTTTATGGTGCTTTCATTTGCTTGTTTTTCCATCACTTCTTAATACTTGTGCACATAATTTTATTTGAGTAATTATTTTGGTAAGGTATGAGACAGAAGAGAGGGCAAAGAAACATTTAAACCAATATAAAGTTGGGAAGGCCTACCAGTACTTCCAGAGCCAGTGGCTGAAAGAAGTGTTTTACCACCCTATTGACAGGACCAGCCCATATTGCTTCCTGCGTGCCACATGTACCCCCTCAAAAAGCCTGCGTTCTGAACCTCATACAGTGTGGGTTTGCTGTGTTAAAGACTCGGGGAAAGTCAAGTCTGCTTTCTGTACTTGTACAGCAGGGTGAGCATTACATATACATGATATAAGCAGACACATACAGTGGTGCTATGCACCACCTCGCTATTACACACAAAGGTCATTGATATACAGGTTGAAGTATATTTTTTTTCTCTTAAAACATGAACATGCAGGTTCAATTCAGTTTATATGCATTAAAATTGTGTTTTAACTACTCGCAGTAATTTGCTGGGAAAAAAGTATACTTTTTTTCTCAATTGATAGTTGAATGCTTAATAATCAATACTTTTGAGTTTACCTTGCATGGTCAGTAGCTCTTTATCCCACTGAATCTCCATAAAATAATAAAATAATTTATTACTTTAAATTACTTTCAGTTTTGAATTTTTTTTCTAGTAAAGCTGTATTTTAATGCTTTTTTCTGCTCTCAAATATAGGTTTGGACAAACATGTAATCATGTTGCAGGATTGCTATTCCGGGTGGAATATGCCAACAAGATGGGGTGCACTTCATGTACATCTAATAAATGTGAATGGGTTGTACCAAAAGAGCGACCACTAAAGCCAGCCATGCTGAAGGACATGACATTTGAGAGAGCTAAGCATGGAAAAACCGGTATTAAATTCAATAACTTAATAATAGTAAAAATGGTCAAAACAAATTTTATAGGATTAATTCTTTTTTTTAAAAAACAGTCTCAGAAGAATTTGAAACTAGAGGCACTGTGAGCAATGAGCACACGAAATGACATCCCCTGTCTCCCATATGAATATAATGGCAGTGTGCATGTTTTGCTCTGGAAAATCCATAATATATGTCAGATCAAAAAGTAAAATAGGGGGTGCTCAATGGCATTATGTCATAAAGATTTTGTGAAAATTTCGTTATGCAGTATGAGAGGAGTTGTAGATAAGAGATGGGTACCTCAAAGCGTAACAGATGGACGAACAGAGAGACAGACAGACATACCAATTACTACCCCGGTATATACCCTCCTGTTTTTTGAGCGGGGGTACAGGAATCATTACAAAATAGTTAAAGAATATTATATCTTATGAATATTACGGAATTTTCATTAAATCAAGTACAATGTTCTTTGCAAATCATTCTAAACAGCACTGTAATACAGAAGAATAGTAGACACTTGTGTAACCTTACATACATATGTACAGTATTACAAGTATTAAATTATAAATTTATTTATTTAAAGGAAAAACGAGAACTCTAAATGGAAGCAGGAAAAACTACAATGCACTGCCAGAGGATAATGAAGAGGACAACTTTTTAGCAACCTTTTCAGATGCATTGAGAGAAATCTTGCCTGATGCCTGTTTATTTAAAGGTAAAAGATTACAATTCAATCTGTACTACATTATATACATATATTTATTTTGATAATGAAGTTTCTATTTTTTCACCATTGATAGAAATCTCTACCCCAAAAATTTGAATAGTTCATCTCAATCATCTGACAAGGTTCCTCAATGAATAATAAAATAATATAACCAGCAGGATGAATCGACAACTATTTGAATTTATTCAATTAAGTTACACATTGGGTGAAAATTGTTGAAAAGAGAAGTATATTAAATAATAAATATTTACATATATTAGTAATATTTTATACCTGGTATAATTTAATTTAATATAATTTAAAGGTCTAGATGTTGATCAACCTCACCAAGCCAAGGGGAAGGAACCACATGCTTCCGGAGCAGATATGACTGTGGAGGATTGCTCACAGATCAACGTTCAACAGTACTTCATGAAGTCTATGTTGTCGTCATTTGAACAAAATGACACTAGCATCAAGATCCCTCCCTCTACCATTACATGTATTAGTAACAGTACTAAAGGTCAATCGTCTAATAGTACATGGCATGATATGAGGATTGGTCGTTTGACATCCTCCTACTTTTATTCTATTCATACCAAAGTTGGTTCAATCAATAATAAACCCACTGTTGTCCATGACGTTAAACCACTTGTTAAACATATTATGGGTTATACAAAAGTGAATCCTAACATAAAGTCTCTAAAATATGGTAGGGAAATGGAACCAGTTGCAAAGGGTATTTATTTGAAAGAATTTTGTACAGCACATAAGAATGCCAAATCAGATGAATGTGGTATTGTTCTTGATTCTGTACACACTTACATTGCAGCCAGTCCAGATTTGTTAGTTTCATGTTCATGCTGTGGCGATGGCTGTGTCGAAATCAAGTGTCCATTGATAACGAAATGTAGTTCATGTTTGTCATTTTGTACATGCAAAATACCAGTTTATCTTATTAACAAGTCAGGGGAATTGTCGTTAAAGAGTAATCACTCTTATTTTGCTCAAATTCAAGGACAGATGCATGTTACTGGAAGAAAGTGGTGCGATTTTTTTGTTTATACTTGTAATGGTACTTTCACAGAGAACATAGAGTACAATGAAACCTATTTTACAGATATTCTCAAAAGCCTTCAGTACTTTTTCTTTTCTTTTGTGTTGCCAGAGTTAAAATCCTACAGTATAGAAAAATCACTAGTGGAGGAAGCAATGGAAGTAGATGAAAATGCAAATATTATTGAAGGAGAGACATATTTTTGTCCATGTTGTAATCGAGTCATTGTTAACAATGTCACTGCTTTAAAAGATAGAAGTATTTGTTGTGATTTATGTGGTCTTTGGTACCACTTTAAATGTGTTAATCTAACAGATGCAAAACTTAAGAAAACACCATCTTGGTACTGTAGTGAGTGTTCTATGTGAATACAGAAGTTATATATACATGTACTTTAGTATATAGCTGTTACGTGTAAAGGTAGTACAAAACACTCATGGAATACTTTAATTCATTTCTTATTAAGTACACCAGAAAAGGTCATTGTATTTTCAATTGTCAAGGATTTTTGTAAGAAAAATTATAAACTGTGACATATTTTTGCCATATTTTGTATAAAATTAAAGACACTGGATCATATATATCGGTCATTTTGGAGCCTACATTTTTGATTGTGTTTATGCATATTTAACTGTAAATTTTCCATTTCTGGACTATGTATGTTTTATTTGTAAATCACATATGTCTCAAAAACACTGGTACATGTATTAAAATATTTACTGAATTTTAGTAACAAAAAGGTTGCCTTATAAACAGTCACACAAGTTTGTAATAGATAAATTGATAATTTTAAAAAGAATACACTTTCTCAGGTCAAATGTCTGATGTCACAATTTTTATATGGGTCTGATAGGCCATATTTCAAACTGAATTTGAAGATTGTCATATCTATTGTATACTATCTTTAAGCATAAGTACAATAAAATGTCAACTTTCTGAAAATGACATTACCAATGTCAACAATGTATTGACAAACATGTAATGTATATATTACAATTATTAAAGCTTTGTCATGTACTGATTTTATGTTATTGCAAGATTTTAAAATCTTAAGGTTTCTGAAAAAAATTCCCCATAGCTTATTTACAATTTTTTACCATTTCAATCATACCTAGGGAGGGGTGGATAAAGATTGCATATTCCACAAACAATTTTGAGTATATCGTCTAAATGTTGACAAATTGTAACAGGAACTTCAAATTTCAGTAAGCGAAAGAATTTAATACGTCTTATGGCTTGTTCTACATATATTCTCCTATTTGCTATTTCTTTTGTTTTTTGAACATCATATGCAGTCATCTGTGCAATACCATGCCTTCTTGGTGGAACAAGCAAATTTGCTTGAGAAAGAGTCAGCTCTTTCATGAGACTACTGAACCTTTTGTCTGCCATGACACTATCGTGAGGCTCTATCAAGTCAAGGAAGCCAGAGTTAATTGTTATACATTTGTCACTGGCTCTACCTCCCCAACAGTTCGACACAAAATTGATCATTCCAGCTGGAGTGATACTTACAAGGAATTTTGCAGTGTAGTGGTGTTTGTAATCACTCCAGCACTGGTTTGAAACCATCATACTATGAGGTTTCTCAATGAAGACCTCCGAACAATCAATAATGTGTCGAACTGATGAGTATTTCTGTGTTTTGAATTTGGGGGGCAGATTTGCATGAACCACTTCTTTCGGAGGGTTGAAAATTAGTTTACTGAGGTACTTGCTAAGAATCTTCACCCAAGTGGTAAAGATTCTTGACACATACGACACAGAAATAGAAAATCTGTCTGCTAAATCTTCATCCAATAACCCAAGTCGGATTTTCATTAAAGTTAAAACTAACTCGTCTTTAGTAGACAGTTTTCTTGTGGCTCTAGATTTCTTGAAAACCTTATGCTTCAGTGTATTGCAGTGGAAGGATGGTCCTTTCCAGTACCTCACACTTTTTAGCTTAGGTTCAAGAGCATTATGCAGAGCATTGAATGAGTTCATTGATGGAAAACCTGTATAAAACCTCATTTTTTTGTCAGATTTTAATATGTTGGTAGGTTTTACATTGAATGTATTTCTCTTTAGCTTGTGATTCTCCTCCCTTGATTTGGCGAGTTCATATTCAAGAACTTTAATTTTTGATTTAAGTTTTAAAATTTCAGTACTTTTGTACATGCAAGGGTTACAAACTTCAACATAGTCATGATCAAAAGAAACACTTTGTTTCAAACAATCTCTCTCCAATTGATCATCATTCTCTCTCACTTCATCTTGAAATTTTCTCTTTTTGATTGCCTGAGAGAAATCATTTCTTTCTTTTGGGGGAGCTCTTCCTTGCTGAATTGGATTAGAGTGGCCCATGTGTAGAGTAGGGTAGGGGTTAAGTGTAGTTGGTTTCCCATCTACAAAATGGTATGAGCACACCTTCGAGTAGTAGGAATCTGGCTCCCAGTTACGATTCCCTGAGGAACGATTTACATTTTTCACCCAGACAGCTCTTGCATGAGGGTCTTTTGCCACAGTTGGTAATGGAATAAGGACAAATGGAGGTTCACAAATACATTTCCCTGTTCCATAATTTGTATTGTGAACTGAACAAAATTCTTGTCTCCATTTTTGTAAGCTATACCAGCTGTTTGTACATCCTTTCACTCAACAGCTTCTTTTAGACATGATAATATTTAAAGAGTTTGTGATTAGTAGCTCTTGTAAATTGTAACAAACTGTCAACAACGTACGCAAAAAAACACAACACATCAAAAAGCACATTTACCGACATTGATTAGCGCTGAATATCTGAAAATATACATTAGTATGAATTCCCGTCACCAAAAAAAAATGCTTGTGGCTTATTAAATTCCTAACTAGTACGTACGACGGAAAAGGAGCAAAGTGAAAGTAAAGTTTAAAGAGCAGACAATTCCACTCACCTATTTTACAAGCTCAAATTTAAGAAAATTGAATGAAACTTTATAATCTTGAACTCTTGATAATTAGCTTAGAACATTTTCTCTAGTTTCTATATATTTTTTTTAAACTTACGTGCTTAATTAATGTGTTATGAGCGGTTATAATAAACTATCTTCCTTTCGACATTCGATTATTTACCGGCATAAGAGCCCGGATGTAGTTTTTTTTCCCCTATGACCTTTGACCTGACATGACGTTTTAGTGTGCAGTAGAACTATACGGCGCAATTAACAATCAAACATCCTCTTAATATCAACTTTGGAACACTTATTTGTACGATCAGAATGTTTTAACAAAGTAATTTTGGAATGACAAGGATAGTTTACTTACGAATTCCTTTTTCATTGAACAAGCAGCTGTCTATCATGTCAAAAATATATAAAGTGTAATAGCTGTATACAACGTCTTGAGAATAAGTCGAAATTTTGAACCTTGATGTTAGTAAAATAGTTTAATAAAGGAATCTTAACTTTCTTCCACACTGAAATCTATGTACAATTTTTGTACATATATCTATTGAAAGAGGAAAAATCTAGGGCAAATTTTTGAAGTGATGAAATACTATATTTTGAAGGTATTTTACAGTATTTGAGTTTAAGAGTTAAACAAATCTTATATAAATATGTTACCAAAAATTTAATTTGATTTTGACTGATAATTCATTAAATTTTGAAATCCAGATTACGTTGCCCCATTAAATGAAAATGGAAATTCTCAATATTTCTCTTGAGCATCTATTACAACCTTGATTCTCCTCTGCATGGAGTTCATTTATTTACAGTGCATTTCTATCTTATAGAGATATTCATTCAATCCATCCTGCAGAACACCTCCTAGCTGGGCGAGATTAGATTGGTTACAACGACGCCTTCAAACCCTATCCTCAAGTTACAAGTAGACCCAAATACAGATTTCCGTTTCGAGAAAAAAATTTATCGGATTGTTAAATGTAAATATATTAACGAAAAAGGTCTTTGTAATCTCTAATATTTTCCTGGAGGGAGTATGCTGATTAAAAAAAAGACTAATAACACAAACACGTAAATGAAAGTATCATCGACAACACGTTGGCCAGGTCTAGGACTAAAACTGAGCGATGTATTTTTCCATTTTCCAGTTTGATAGTGAATGTTATGCTTATGACTGCTTATAATATCATAATCACTTTCAGTAGTAATACCGAGAAGAATACACAAGTGTAGGGGTAAAAAATCTTCATATGGTGTTTGTTTGCGATAATGTTACGGTCATAGTTGATTGGAAATCGTTCCTGTTTCTATCTGTCAACGTATGAAATGTTTTAAAGTGAAAAACTAATAACAAATTGCACAGCAACATGTTGTTCCTTTATTTTTCTTTAAGCAAATCAGTAAGAGGAATGTCAGCCGTACAATCATAGTTCCTTTTTGGTTTCTGGTGGTCAATATTCCTCCAGCGCATTCTATATTGATAGCTGTTTTTGAATTATTCACAGTTTTTTCCACAATGTCTGATTTATTCTTCGCATGAACATCAGCCAAGTTGTCCTGGGACGCCCAACCAACGTTTGCCTTGGGGTTTCACTTAATCGCTTGGCGTATAATGTCTCCAAATGTTTTTTTTTTTTCGGTTTTTCCAATATTTGCTGAGTGATTGGGTCTTGGTTTTTGATTTTCACAAGTTATTTTCTGCCCATCTGATGTTAAGACATCTGTTTTGAGGGTATGTAATTTGTTGGAGGTGGTGTTGGTGACTCTCAATGTTTCGGATCCATGGAGGAGCACATACTGATCATTACTGTAGTAGACACGAAGTTTAATAATTGTGGACACTGTTGTTGATCTACACATAGGCTGGAGGGTGATGTAGGCGTGATTCGCGCATTAATTCTTCTCTTTTATAAATGTCTTTAAGAGTACTGTGCAACAATATATTCAAGATGTGGTGGAAATCAGATGTCGATACTTAAAAATTCCAAGGAACTCTTGGACAATTTGAAATCACAAGATTTTACCAAAATCAACAGCCTAAAAGCTAACGACTTTTCAATTTTATACACAACCAACCCCACGAAAAATTAAATTCCAGGCTTTTTTATATCATTAATAGCTGCTCCTTTTTCAATAAGAATAGAAATCGTAAAATAACTTACCTTGCCATTGGACATTTCCAAAATCATTTTGTTAAAAAAACATTCTGATTGAACACACATGTACTCTGAAGTTGACGTAAAAAGATGCAAGAGTTTCTGATCGACAATATCTATGTTGTCTTTTGGGCCAGGCCTTCCAAAAATCTATTGGAGTTCCCATGGGTACCAATTGCGCCCCGGTACTAGTAGACCTATTTCTGTATTCATATGAAGCAGAATTTGTCCAAAATCTTATGTGTAAAAAGAAAGAAACACTTGTTGTGGCCTGAACTCGACATTTAGACATATCGACGACGTATTGTCAATTAACAATGGTAATTTCCATTCCAATGTCGATACGATATATCCTGGTGAGCTTGAGGTAAAAGATACCACAGAGTCTGACACAACTCTTTCATATTTGGACAAAGACTTTATTGGAAAACTAGCAACCAAGTTCTATGATAAACATGATGAATCTAACTTTCCAATTGTGATCTTCCCTTACTATGCAGAATTATACATTCATCCCTTGCATATGGAGTTTATATATCTTAGTTGATTCGATACTAAAGTGCATGCTCAACGTATGAACAATTTGTAAAACGAGGTAAATTATTGACAAACATGTTGATGAAACAAGAATAGCATCAGTCTTGTTTCAAGTCATCATTTCGTTAGTTCTGTGGTTGATACAATAACCTTGTCAGCAAATACAATTGAGTCAAATGTTGACGGACGTTTTTCAAAATAATTGTGAATTATGGTACACTGAATTTACGGCGGATTTTCCCTTTATTTCCCGATCCCGATTAAAAAACTTACGATGGGTGTGACCGGTCGGTTGTTTTATGGACTTTTGATCTTGCATATTGTTCATTATTTCCTTAAGTTTCCTATGTTCTCCTGTGGCTGAGAAATAATGCTAAGTTTGTGAAAGTATGTATAGTTATACAAAGCCTGGTTTTCAGACAAGAAACATTTTTACTTTATCCCTGATGTTAATGAAATGAACATCCGCTGTCGGCAAACAGAAAAAAAACCTGGATTCGAAGGCATGAAATTTTTTTACGGATATACTGAATCCATTAAGCATATTCTTAGCTACGTAAGATGATTAAGTTCTTCTTAGCAACTTGCTAAGTGATGTTTTAGCTAACAGATCATAATCTGCCATTCAATAAAATCACAAGTGATGCTGAACAAGACAGTAAAGAAATAGTATTATGAAACAAATAATGCATATTATTAAGGAATCACCTATATTGTTAAGTCTATTTTGTTTTATATGTTGATTAATTTGAACACAATATATTGTTTGATATTGTTGACATGTTTATAGATAAAAAGTCGCTAACAAAGAGAAAACAAATCCTTGCCAAGTTTGCCACGGGAGATATAAGACAGAAATTGAGAATTATCACTGACAAGACAAACTCTACTTCCTCTACATTGCAAACTATGGGTAGAGGAAATGGCACAACCGAGGGTAAAAGAGAACCAAAGTAACATTGAAATTATTTTTAGGGAATGGGAGGACAACGTGTACATTTTTCCCAAGATGAAATAAGGTTTATTTTGACTTTAAAATTCGTGTATATAATCTCATATCTAATATTTGGCGCTTTTCCTGAATAAAAGAAACATATGGAGATAACGAACAGTATCTCCATATCTCCATGTTTTTTTTTTTTTTTTGAAAAGGAGAGCCCATATTGATGGCTACGCGACGACAAAAAATTGTGGACTCTTAAGGCTGACATTCTGTCAAATTTTGGCGTGCTTTATTTAAATAGTAAGGCAATTGTTTATAATGCAGTTTGGAAATCTGATTATTTTGTTTATCAAATGAAGACAGAGTACAAAAAGAGAGGCGATATTGCTATAAATAAAGGATTTGATTACGCATTAAACAAAAAAATTTATTGTAAGAATGTCATTCAAATGTAAAGCAAGGGAATCATTTGTTGAGATCTTGAATATTGTTCGTTACCTCCAAAAGTTTCATTCTAAAGAAATCTAAACGCAATAAGAGTATAAATTATTTGAATGGTTGTTATATTTATTATATTCTACTTCTGATTAGCATACGTAATTTCAGGTCACGCATCTGCTTGTTAAGGAAAAGAAAAAAAATCATATCTAAGATTGCAGTAGAATAGAACTGAGCAGTCAGATAGAAATATGACTTTTTATTTCATAAAGCTAAATTAAAATTGTGTCTTATAATATGTATTTATCTTGATAATAAGTTATTCCGTAGCATTGTAAGTAAGAAAATTCAAGTCTGACCGTTAGTGTCATTTACAGAAATATTTAATTCCCATTTATTCTAATTGACTGGACCCTATATATTCTTATAGGATGTTTGTTACTACAGATCATACAATCTAAAACTTCAGTGTCGTGAGCTTATAATAAGCCTTTTAATGATTATTGATATGTTTCCGCTTAGATAAATGTTAACTTTTTTGTTTCTTATTTGTTCTTAATTCTCACCATAATAAAAAAAAAACTAGAAACGATCTCGTTGCGAGCAACGAGAGGTCTTCCGTCCGATCCAAAAAATCTCCCTAAAATCGAGCTGAAAATCTATTAAACATTTTTTGGACACATTGGTAGTTGAAACGGGTCACTAGCGTGAAAATCCAATACGCTTATCGATTACGCTAATTGAACAACTTTTCTAAATTCACTTGTATGTACATGTAATTCTGCAACAGTTAATCTGTCTTGTAATTATGAAAGGAGGGTCACTATTCATAATTTCGCGCCAAACGTCACGAGTAAATCTTAGCGCCTTTCCCTTGCCCAAGTCGGAATGTTCTATTAAATAGGTGAGATAGCTTCAACCAAACCAAATAACAAAAGAGCGTTCTTATCGCCTAAATATCGAGGAGTGGAAAGTATATTTAACGCATACATGTAACATATCGTATTTAGGCAAATAACACTAAAGCAGTGAAACAGCTAGGAATGGTTAATTTTTTTTTTAATTTTCCTGTTAAGTGGACTATTCCGATTACCTACACTTTCATGATAAAGGTCGTGTGTTTTACCGAAAAAATGCCGCGATCGCCCTGCGAGGGTCAAGGAATAAGATTCCATTATGTTCAATAACTTACATTGAGAAAAAAATTGTTTATATAAAAAGTCAATTAAACAGTCTTTTAAAAATAGTTGTCTTCAAAAACATTTCTTATTATAATAGTTGTCTTTTCTATTAATTTAATATGACACAAGTGTGCACCAGGGAAAACAATGGTCACGTTTTATACTTATTATATATATTGTTTCTTGAAAAACTATTACTTATAACTACGATTTAAGCTATGTGTTTCCGTGATGCAAAACAAAAGATAGTAGGTATTGTACTTCATTTGCACATTAATTCTTTTCTATTTCTACTTTGAGAAACAACTTAAACCAATTAAAGAAGACGTGTAATGAGAATTTAGATTATAAAAGTAGTTTGACACAGAATTGCAACGTACCTACGTCGTGACAATCCAAGTATTCCTTCACATTTCATTGCTCCTTATGTTACTTTCGTTCAAGCAAACGCTCGGCTGCCTCTGTAAACCCCTATTGCGAAATGTCGGAGTTGACAGAGACCGCCGCCATTTTGGTCCCGCTTCAAATTTTTGATTGTTAATATCTCGAGTTTGGATTTATCAATTTAAAAACAAATTATATATTCAGCCTAATCTAAAATGTTTCTATTAGCCATACCAATATAATTCGAAAAATATTGAAAAACAGAAAAGTTAGAAAATTCGACTTTTTAAATTCGCCTGCCGTAACGACAGGAAGTAGAGACGACGAACAAAAGATCGCGTCCTGGATAGTACTTCTCACGATCTATAATCCCGGAAAGTTTCACAGTGATATCTTTTACCGTTCTTGAGATTAACCACGGACAAAATGTCATTTTAAAATCAGAAAATTGTCTGTAACTTGGCACCAGAAAGGAATTTCCTAAAAATCTCTCGGATAAAATAACTTCAGATAACAACACATTGTTCCTGCAAATTTCTTGAAAATCCATCCAGTAATCTTCGAGAAATCGCGTGCACAAAATTAGATGGTCAGGAAAATAATAATAATAAGAAGAAGAAACAGTAGAATTCACTATAAGGTCTTCCGTGAAGACGGAAGACCTTAACAAACCCTTTAGTCATTGCCCATTTGCTCTCCCACTGATTCAGAATTCGAAAACGGGATTTTTACCCCCCCCCCCCCCCCATTCTCTCTACTATTGCTATTACTACTACTAATGAGTGACCCCGCACCCCACCAAAAGAAAATTGAGAAGAGCAAACAAAAATTAAGCTCAAGCGCAATACAAAAAAGCATCAGAGGTGGAATCAGTTTCCATGGAGGTGTTAATATCCTTATAAGATCTATATTATAAAATCTGCCATTTTCTATTTGTCATAGTCAGTCAAACGACAAAATACGGATTTGAAGATAGTAGTTTTGCAATTTGTAGGAAAATAGTTTTTAAATTTGTTTTAACAGTCCCCGCATACTATAGTGAACGTTAGCACGTTAGCATACTAAAGTTGGCATTTGCTCTGGAGTCGGAAAGCTAGGATTTGATCCTTACATTGCGGGTTCTAATCTGGAACGAAAAAATCATTCACTGCTCAAAGTCTGCATGTTTCAAGTACAGGTCTAAATTTAAACCTTCCATCAACAAAGGTTGCGACTCAAAATGAGAAAAAAAAATCAAAGGATCATTATTAAACAAATGAGATCTGGAAAGCTCAAAGTCTTTTTAAACAATACAAATCGGGAGCAGAGCAAATACATTCCTCCAAAACACCAGAGGTGGGATCAGGTGCCATGAAGGGGTGAGCAACCCCTAACAACAGAACACTCTTACCGTGTGTTCCCTGTAAAGATTTGGAAAATGGAAAAAACAATTAGTATGAAAAGCGTCAGTCAGCATTTGACAATAATGATACAGTAAAACTCGTTTAGTACGAACACGGATATAGCGATTTCACGGATATAGCCAAGTTTTTCTGGGTCCCCGGCAAAATTCTTAACAAATCTTTGTAAAATTTTATGGTTATAACGAACTCTGATATAACGAGTTTACGGATATAGCAAACTGATTTTGAGTCCCATTGAAGTTAAATATAATGAAATTTACATCTATTATAACGAACTTTCCAAGATCATAAAAAATTTGATAAATTGAACTGACTTTATTTTCTTTTAGCATTTGTATATAAAATTCAATTAATAATAAAACCTTGGTTATCGAAGATATGTTTTATAATATTTGCTTCCCTAACATATTTGGTAGTAATACATGAAGGAAAACATGCATATTGTGAATTCGCTATAATGGTTATACGACTTTGTTATACGGATATAACGAATTACGGAAATAGCGAATCAAATTCACAGGTCCCCAGGACTTCTCTATAACCGAGTTTTACTGTAGATTGTATTTTTGACAAAGTCATTGTATCGATCCTTTAAGAAATTGCTAAATGATGACTTCAAACGTCCCAGACGATATTCCTGTTTTATCAACTTGTAACATAATCATTGCGTCGTTTTAAAAATTGTTCATATGTAGAGCATACTTTTGTTTATGTAATGAACTGAGAGACATCGTCCTTTTTTGCAGGTGTTAAGGGTATATTACTACATAAGTAAGGGAAGTTTTAAACTGAAAATTTTTCGTCATTTCACGTGTTTCATTTATCTTTCTTGTTAGGTTTCATAAATGTCTTTTTCTAGTGAAATATTCAAACATGAAACAGAATGTCACACTCCTTGGTATCTTGTATTTTAAGCAAATTAAGATATAACGAAGAGTTAAACGAATGGAAGTAAATATATATATATATATAAATTATATATATAAATATATATATATATATATATATATATATATATATATATATATATACATGTATATATATTCTGTATACTATTGTTTTTAACAGAAGGAAATGTGTTTATGTGAAGTATTTGTCCCCTCTCTTTCTTTTTTTACATTCATCTCTCTCTTTTCTTAAAAAGCTTACGAACTACATGATAAAAACTACTGAATATCAACACAAGAATTGAGTCATTAAAAAAGTTGATACAGCAAAGCTGGAAAAAAATAAACCCACCCAGAGCAAAACAATCGAAAGGTTATTTAACAATGGAGTGAGGCGATAATTAGCACCTACAAATTTTATAAGGAACATTAAACAGAAAAAAGCTAAAGCCGTAGAATGCAAAAAGACATTGCTTCATAGATATTCATAGTTTTATACGACTGCCTTTATATATATCCCAAATCAAAGAAGAAAAACAAGGAAGTTCGAAAAAAAATCGTCTCGAACGCTTAGAGACGCAAAAGGAATAGATTTCCCTAGCAAATTTAGAAGTTTGTTTAAACTTTAACAAAAAACTATTTTTCTGTCATTCTTTGAAATGTTCCACACCAATAGTTACGTAACTATTTTCATATCAGATGTGGATTGGATAACGTTTTAACCGATATTTAACGACACCATTATGGTGGTAAAGAGACCTTGAGAGGTACAAAAAAGCCTGATCACACCTTTCAATTGACTTTAACACATAGGTCTAACACACATATAATATTGAATTATAAAAACAGCATTACTTATAAATGAATTTGAATTTAAAAAGAATTACTTTATTTTCGATTAAAATAATAATTTTGCGAGTTATATGGTTGAAAGGTTGTCAGGCTTTTCCCTAAAAGTATTATATTGTAAATGTTAACAAAAGTAAAGAAAAAAATCATACGCCATTATTACTGAACCCTTGGATCCTCCTCATCAATAAAAAAATTATTATATAGTCTATTTATAGTTCCTATATAATCTATACAATCGCAAAGAGTTCATAACACTACATATTCACCGGATTTTAGGCCGTATTCACCGGAGGGTCAATGAGCGTGCAAATGCATTGTGACGTCTCAATCAAAACATCAAACAACGTTGTAAACAGTGGTTGCAACGGACGCGGCGAGCTACGTATCTGAGCAGGAAAACAATTATTCAAACCTGTTTCAGGATTATTTTTAACATTTGGACATCTTACACATAACGAAACTCCGAAAGGAAAACAAGGAGGTTACAAACAGTAATCTGGAGATTTTTTTATTTTCAACAATAGATAATCGCAAATGAAAATGGTGTCGTCATACAGCTTTCAATGTCTTCTTAATCAAATCCCGACTATATAAGAAAACAATTATGGACTGTTTTGGTGTTGAGATGGTTTGTTATTCACCAGAAAAATATCCATATGAATATTTTTCTGGTGAATAACAAACCATATTCAACACCAAAAGAGTCCATAATTGTATAATATTTTGAATGGAACATTTTTATGCAATAGTCAATCAAATTTCTTAATATACTGCAGTAAAAAATTAAGGGGAAGAAGGACTTTTAGCTGAAAAAATACCTGTCATTCAATTTTTTTCATATTTTGTATATCTCTAATTAAGTATGTCCCACATACCTTAAAGCAGATATATCAATAGGTTTCTAGACTTATTTTTGAGATATTAAGTAACAAATACTATACCCCACAGTGTCTAAGTGGAGTTTGATTCTCAATGTTTCTGGGCCCATTAATCGATCCATGATGGATTTTTTTCAGCATAGATAAAAATATGTCAGCAAACATGTGTCTTTTAAAATATTTCAGAGTATTAATGGGGTTAAAAATTCGAAAAAGCAATATTCTTTTGTCACACCGCATCTGTAGACGGAAAATTACGTACTTTTTTAAGACAACTTAAACAACAAATAAATTAATTTACAAAAAATCCTATCATTCAATATTTGAAAACTTAAGTTGAAATGCAAGATCGTCATGTTATTGATTAGCTGTAAAAATATCGATTGGTGAAGCTGAGCTCAATATTGCACAGGGCATAGTTAAACAAGACATGAACGTGAAAAAAACGTGTCATGTTTACATTTCTCGAGTACGGGAAAACCTAACTATGACGTCACACATTTGCGAAATAAGCGGAATGAGACATACCTATAAAATATTTCCGTCAACAGCCATGTAAAAATTATTTTGTGTTCCCTAATTCACAAAATACCCCATCATGTACTGATCATGACCCGTTTTTAAGATATTCTACTACCCGTGTTTTACCGTGTATAATCTTACTGTAATTAGAGATCCACTATGACGTCAACGACTCGTTGGACGCGCAGTGTAGGGAAACAGAAGAGTAGAACAATCCATTCCGTGATTTGATAATATTTGCAAGAAAGTTTGAATTTTCTTAGATATTTTTATACAAGATGGTGAACTCAAACAAACAGTTAAAAATAATACAAGTACTGTGGCTTCAATCATGTTTTGTACATATTTTGTCAGAGATTATGGCGTAATTAAACTGAGTCATGTGACCAAACATCCTTCGTCCCCTTAAATAAAACCTTGTATTTGTAGAAGCACTGAGATTTAAAATGTATTTTCATAGATAAATGAAATTCGGTACTATGAACAAAAGAAATATATTAATTAGTTTCCGTTAATTTACTTATATACAGGTCAGTTTTCGAGGTAGGTATGTGTTGGGGAAGGGGGGGGGGCAACCAACCCTTGAAAAACATATATAAAAGTTTCCAAACTCTAAAATGAAATTTAATTCTAGATGGAGGGGGAGAAGGACAATTCCTGAACTCAAACTTTTTAGTACAATTTTTTAAACGCTAAAATTTATCCGTTTGACCGTATAGCAACAAAAAGTTAGGATAAGGGTGGCAAATACCTTTTAATTGTCTCTTTACGTGGCAAAACCTTATCTAAAAAACCGTTTTTCATCAAAAAATAAAAAATAAATGAGAAAAAAAATTCCCCTGTACTCTCCCTCCATTCTTGATATCCAGGTATTGATTGATGAAAAGTACGCCCCGGCTCATAATGAAATTGATCAAATTCGTGATAGAAATTTGATTTTCGAAAAAAAAAAACAACTAAAAAATTGATTTTTGCATCATTGGTTTGTTTTGGAAAATTCATGTATTAAATTTCAAATCTAACAATTCAATGGTATAACCATGAAAAGGAAAACCCGATAAGATTCAGGTTAAAAATCTTTTCAGATGAAAAGATAATACGCATGTTTTAAGATGTTCGACAAAAAAGAATAATTTCCAGTTGGGCATTTCCAAAATAAGAAAATGTTTAAAGTAATTTGTACTTTTGAGTTATTGCTTTTTCTAACGCCATTGTAGAGAGAACTTTCGAAGAGTGTATCATTGTTTCAATTTTCCATCATCTCAATTTGGATCATATATATAAATGTTTCCAAGTAATGGGGAATAGAGTGTACTACAATTAAAGGATTTTTAAAGTATTTTGCATATAATGTAATATTTTCGAACGGTTGTTAATGGCATTCATCGGAAACGTTTGAGAAACCTATAAGTCGCCGTCCAGAACAATACCAACTTTTTTTTGGCTAGCCTACATGAATAAGTCAATCATAGGGTTTTGTAAAAAAAAAATGCAACTCCCTAAATAGAGACTTTTTGGCTAGTATGTATAATTATACGGTAATACGTTTTAAACACTTAATTCCAGTCAAACCAAAATGATTTTAATATGATATCATAAAATGATATCAATAGAACTCTGTCTATTTGCCCGTTTGTCCGCAAAAAATATAACCTGACCATTACTTTTGAGTGGGTGAGGCTATAGATTTCATGTTTCACAGGCCTATTCCTTGTGATAATACCTTTTTTCGAGTATCAACATTTTGGACCTCTTGACCTTGACCTTAAGAAAGTTTGATCAAATTTTGCAATAAAAAATTTATCCTTTGGCATACATTTAACTTTTAAACTGTAGTCTGTTAAGTTTGTGCAAGGGCTTTCATACTTTACATGTGTATTTATTGTGAAAAAACTTTTCACTGTGTAAGAAATATTTTTAACTTTTGAACTTGACCTTTCAACCACTTTTTAAAAACTTTAATAGCCTTGGTCATTAGTTGTAAACAGTAAGTACTACGGTTTTCATATTTCACAGATGTATTTCTTCTGACAAGAGACTTTACTTTGAATTTTGTAAATTTTATTTGTAAATTTCTTATATCAACCACTTCCCTGGGCATCTTTAAATTTAACCCTTTGATCATGATCATTTGACCTTAACCTAAGAGTTAGACTTGCATTTGAGAAAGTCCAATCTTCGCCATAATCTGCCATACGGGGGCATCAGTGTTTCACAAACACATTTTGTTATACATTTGTATTACATATTCTTGAAAAAAGCAACAAAAGGCAGATAAAGATGCGAGAACATATTCACAATATCATACCGAAGATTATCTAAATTAAAGATTGATAATATATAAAAAATAAATCTTTAGTTAATAAACAAAAAAAAACATTGCATTTTTCACAAAAACCGTTTAAAAAGTAGAAATTTGATGAAACATATGAAGATAACTATATATTCGATATTATGAGTCCTTAAAAATATAAAAAATAGGAGAAGAGCAAACTCGGATCTCCAAAACATTAGAGGTTGGATCAGGTGCTAGGTGTAGGGCTGAGCATCCCCTGCCGACCGGTCACACCCACATGTGTTCCTTGTCATGATGGGAATTAGGGGGGAAAACCGCTTAATTCAGTGAAATGGACTTTAAAGTTAGTATGAAAAATGTCATTGAGCATTTGACTCAATGATAAATTGTAATTTTTTTACAAGGTCATTGTATCGATCAAAAAACTTACGAGATTACCTCGTTGTAGAAAGTGTTAACGTAGACATGTTGGTGTACTTAATTGGTATGGGGAAACATGTTTGCAGTTTTATGAAAGGGATATTGCTTATAAAGTAAGGGGAAAAAAAATAAAATGTTAAAATCATTAGTTTGTCAAAAGCCCTTGGGTTGGGTTTGATTACCACTAAGCTTTTTTAAGTAAAAATTTAAATATTGAAAATTAAAAATTTTAAATTTTTTGGGGGAATTGGGTTGGGGTATAAAGTTGAAAAGTCGGTTCTTAAAGGGTTTTTTTTGGTAAAATCTGATGATTTCAAACTGTCCAAAAGATCCTTGGAATTTTTAAGTTTCCACATTCCCATTTACACCACTTTTTGAATATATTGTTGCACAGTACTCTTAAGTTTTTCCTTCACTACTATTAATATCTTAGTGAAGAGTAAAGAAAGAAGCTTGGTTGAACATTAAGTAAAAAGCTATCTACTTTGTTTGTAAGGATTCTTTTGAAGTTTCGGAATCGAGTATATATATGGCGGTTCAAATTCATTTTGATTCTTCGGGATGCTAAAAATATTCAAAACTACATATGAAGTTGAAGAAATTCTTCCTTAGAAAGAGACCTATGAGAATATGTTAGATTACCACTTGTAGAATTTAAACCAAGTTCTTCAAAATACAATTTATATAATTGCCTTAAAAAAAAAATGTTGTTACCTGCTCTGTCAGCAGGGACCAGTACATACTGATCTTGTAATCTATCTAATTCTTTGTCACTTCTGTATTATTGAATACAGAAGGATAAATGGTTTTCATAATAATATCCCCTCAATCTTTTAATATGGATCTGATACATTTAATGCATTCTGACAAAATGTCAACGTCTTCTTTTTTATTACTGTCTCCTGGCGTAATCTTCAACAGAAGCCCTAATTTTTATTACTGTCTCCTGGCGTAATCTTCAACAGAAGCCCTAATATTTATGAAAGTTGAAGTATCGGGACTCCTTTTTTTTTAGGACTTTTTTTGCCGGGCCTTTTTGCACAAAGAGCAATTGCCGGCTTATGTCATCCTGTTCAAGACAGGAAGTCAACCTCATAGTCGCCATTTTAAAGTTACGTGTAAAAATTTAGTTCTTACTCTCAACCGCTTTGAAATAATATACAAACGCTAAATAATGCAAAAAAATAAAACGAAGTTTTATCTAAATAAATAAACATTAGTAGTAATGACTTTGTAAACTTCAGTCTTAGGTAAAAAATAGTTCCCTTAGCGTAAGAATTTTTGATAATCAGTGTTATTGTAGTTCTCTACACATACGAGGAAAAGCAGGAGAGGGGAAACCCGACTGACCTGTTTGTTTACATTCAGCTGCAGTACCAGATTAATTCTGATTCTGACAAAATCGGACCGTCGTATTAGCTAGGATCGAAAACTCACTGTCAGTGTCTTATCATTTATACGTATTGATAGTTTCATCAGAATTTTTAATCTGATATTATTGTTATTTATGTTTTAATACAATATAAACTCAGATTTATGTAAGAAATTCATTCTACTCTGTAAATGAGCCCGGCTCTCTGTACTTCTGGGTACTTTGATTAAAATAAGTGATCTAAGGTCCAATTATCAACTATATTTTCGTCACCTATAATAACGTGTCTAGCACGACTATAGTTATAGGGGGAAAAAAAACATGAACACGATGAAGGATTGTGTTTAAGATACTCGATATCCAGGATATGTAATTTTTTTTTTTTTAATTAAAAGTTTGGAATGTATCTTTAGACATGAATTGATAAATAAAATTAGTTAACCCACCCCAAAATCTACAAATTTCAATATTTATTCAAATAAAACTCCGAGTAATAGTAAATGTATTGAAGCATAGCAAGTTGTTTCAAAATTTAAACAAAAATATAACTCAATATGTAATTCTAAAATAAAATTCATATCTATAATGTTCATGTTTGGAGTGAACTGTCCTTGTTGTGAAGTGAAATAACCTTGTTATGGAGTGAAATAACCTTGTTATGGAGTTAAATAACCTTGTTTTGGAGTGAAATAACCCGTTTTGGAGTGAAATAAGCTCGTTTTGGAGTGAAATGTCCTGGGGAAAAAATAGAACTGGTCGTAAATGACATAAGTGCAATAGGCACTGGAGGGAAATGACCCGGATTCTTCCGAAACAAGGATAAATCATTTGACTAACGCACGTGCATTAGTCCATTAACAACTACTTCTAAGGAATTATTATACAGTTAAAAAGTGTATCATTGAGGGGGTAAGCAAGATGCCAGTTCCCAATGCCAAGACTTTACCCCGAGGCGCAGCCAAGGGAAATAGTCCTTGTTGACGGGAACTAGAATCTTGTAATTTTTTTTCCCAAAGGTATACTTTTAAACTGTGTAACTTTAACGATACAAAAGTAAAGAAAGTAGAGGATTACGAATGATAGGGACTTGGCTTTTAGAGCGGGAATTAGCTCACTTGACTAACACACGGGGATTAGTCCATTCAATGTGATTTCTAGGGAATTTTGCACATTTTACTACATAATTCTTAATGTAGGAAAATATCAACAGAGGTATAATAAAACATTTAACCATCAATTTTTCTATAAGGAAAAATGAGTAGAGGCATAATAGTTGTATTTTATTTCATCATATCATTTTATGAATTTTTGGTATAACTAACAGACGACAGGAAATGATTAAAGGTCCCTGGCTATCTGATCTAGAAGGAAGTTTAAAACTTAACAAAAGACGATCGTTTTTTTCCAATTTTGGCATGTTCTAGATCAAAAATACGGATTTCTTATATATCAGATTTGGTATCGTGCATTAACTTTGATACATTCACATGTTTTAATAATAAATAGCAAATAATAGAGTTATTTAGAATAGAATTTAAAAAAAAAAAAAATTAAACAGTTTCATGTAAATAAAGTATTTTTTCTAACTTAACTTGCAGTATTATTTTCATGGAAAGTCAAAGAAAAAATATTTTTATTAAATGGTTTTGATTAAATTCCAAAAAGCCTTGCTCGAGTAGTATACCTTTTCTGAGAAATATCAGAGAAAAGAACATATTACGTTTTTCTACTTATTCGGCTCTGAAATATGAAAGTTATTTAAAAATCTAAACTCGAGCATATGCTTATCTAAATATGACTTAAAATATGTCAGTTATTTCACCACTATGTGCAAATCCGCTTTTACCTGTTTTAAATTGCATATTTTGATTTTCAGCACTCATTTTATACTATAAAACTGAAACGTTTGAGATAACGAACAGTATTCAAGAACTCAATGCATCTCCTATTAAGAATTATATATGTTATGTTAGAAAGAATGTACTCAACATAACTGTGGACACTATTTTTTCCTAAGAATAATAAGACCTAAAATAGGTAATTTCGATGTCCTTCCATCAAAAGTAAAATTATTAGAAATAAGTAATTTCCGGAATGTCCCTTCTTCATGCAATACTCCTCCATCCATGGCGCATCATTTCGTATTTAGATTACTAAGTTGTTTCAAAACTTAAGTACCAGTCCATATAAAAATCATGCAAAAGCTGATTCACTCAGGTACTCAGAATTCAATTATTTTCCACACATAGATTTCTCTTAACCTATGATCCATGTTTGTAAAATAAAAAAATGTTTTGGATCATGGTTACTATGGAAACCTGATCAAAGTAATTTCCTTAGCAACCAGGCAATTTTTCTATTCGAAGGCACTGAAAATCACTGATCTTTACAGCCTGAAATTATATATAAAATCTTTAACAATAATTCTCATTTACTGGTATGATAAAGACACACACATTATTTGTATAAAACACACAAGACATTGATATTTTATCTGAAGCTAGTACTATGGTAGACATTAGAATATATGTATGTTTTTTGCATTTTTGCTGATTCAGCATTTTCCTTGATTTTGACAATATCCAAGGTCAATTTAAAAAGAATACCAAGCTAATACAGATTTTGCATGGCTTTCACATAAAAGTAGAGAACTTTCTCTTTTACAGATTGACTTTGAAAGCGTGGGTTTTTTTGAAAAATTCTATTCGTTGCCTAGCAACAAAATTGGATGTTTTGATAACTAAAAAGTGAAATATGGTAAAGGGTTGGGTCAAAAATCTTATAAATTTTTATCTTTTTGTAGCAGATACAATTTTTCAAGCAATAGAAAACTAGATGCTGTCATGAGACAGTAATAACCGCACTATGGTGTTTGCCTCTAAATACACACTCCTTCATATTGGACTTTCCAAGGAAGAAGTCAAAATAATTCTATAATTATCACCGTACATGTATTCGTCAAATTGAACATAAAATTTTCAGGTGACCATATGATCTATGAGCCTCACATATGTATTTTGAATACTTAATTCATTACCAGTCTGAAATAACAGAATTTAATTAATGATTGAAGTAAATTACTTAATTAGATTCAGATTTAAATATTTTGCCCATAATTTGGAACTTTTTAAATTTACTTTCTCAACGACATATTATTTTAGTACAAAGCGTTTTTGATGAATTTATCAAAATGTGCAAACTGATTTTAGTACTTGGTCGGGAAAAAAACCCATTTGAAAATACAACCCGATTAATTTGTCAATGCCTATCTCTCCCCCCCCCCCAACACACACACTCTCTCACTCTCACATTTTTTAAAAATAGACCTAGATGGCAAAGTTATGTTAAAACATAGTTTATTATGATAGTTTGAAATTTGTTCTTGTACTAAACAGTTTTACGTGTG
>NW_026937308.1:0-8005 GCF_032062105.1 Saccostrea cuccullata | reverse complement strand
TAGCAAGGATGCTTTCACATAAGTTTCAGCTTTCCTGGCCAAGTGGTTTTTTGAGAAAAAGATTCTTAAAAGGTTTTTCCTAATTTATCTATGTAAAACTTGGATTCCCTATTGTGGCCCCGCCCTACCCCTGGGGGTTATGATTTTAACAATTTAATATCTACTCTACCCCAGGATGCTTACACATAAGTTTCAGCTTTCCTGGCCCAGTAGTTTTTGAGAAAAAAAATTCTTAAAAGATTTTTCCTAAATATATCTATGTAAGACTTGGATTCTCTATTGTGGCCCCGCCCTACCCCCGGGGGTCATGATTTTAATAATTTAATATCTACTCTACCCCAGGATGCTTACACATAAATTTCAGCTTTCCTGGCCCAGTGGTTCTTGAGGAGAAGATTTTTAAAGATTTATTCTATATATTTCTATGTAAAACTTGTATTCCCTATTGTGGCCCGCCCTACCCCCGGGGGTCATGATTTGAACAATTTAGAATCTACACTACCCCAGGGTGCTTCCACATCAGTTTCAGCTTTCCTGGCCCAGTGGTGCTTGAGAAGAAGATTTTTAAAGATTTGTTCTATACATTTCTATGTAAAACTTGAATTCCCTATTGTGGCCACGCCCAACCCCCGGGGTCCATGGTTTTAACAATTTAATATCTACACTACACAAGGATGCTTTCACATAAGTTTCAGCTTTCGTGGTCCAGTGGTTCTTGAGAAGAAGATTTTTAAAGATTTGTTCTATACATTTCTATGTAAAACTTGAATTCCCTATTGTGGCCACGCCCTACTCCGGGGGTCATGATTTTAACAATTTAATACCTACACTACCCAAGGATGCTTCTACATAAGTTTCAGCTTTCCTGGCCAAGTGGTTCTTGAGAAGAAGATTTTTAAAGATTTGTTCTACACATTTCTATGTAAAAGTTGAATTCCCTATTGTGGCCACGCCCTACCCCCGGGGGTCATGGTTTTAAAAATTTAATATCTACACTACCCAAGGATGCTTCCACATAAGTTTCAGCTTTCCTGGCCCAGTGGTTCTTGAGAAGAAGATTTTTTAATGACCCCACCCAATTTTTGTCTTTTCTTGATTATCTCCCCTTGTAAGGGAACTTAGCCCTTTATTTTTACAATTTAAACTCCCCTTCCCCTAAGGATGCTTTGTACCAAGTTTGGTTAAAATTGGCCCATTGGTTCTTAAGAAGAAGTCGAAAATGTGAAAAGTTTACGGACGGACAGACGGACGGACGACGGACAAAATGTGATCAGGAAAGCTCACTTGAGCCTTCAGCTCAGGTGAGCTAAAAAGCGGGCCACTATTGATAATTTCGCGCCAAACGCCACGAGTAAATATTCGCGCCTTTTCTTTGGACTGATCTATTAAATAGGTGTGATAGCTTCAATGAAATTAAATAAATAGAACGTTCTAATCGCCTTTATAACATGACATGATACCAAATAAATACTACTACTACTACTTTATTTTATTTCGACGTTAAGAAGGTATATTTAACACATTGTACACATTATATATCGTATCTAGCCCATTTAAACTAAAGCAGTGAAACGGAAATCAAGTTTAAAGATTGACACGTAATTACAACGTACTACTACGTGAAAGTCGAAGTACATGTAGTTTTTTACATTTCATGTATCCTTATGTCAGAATGGTTTAATCAAACGCTCAGCTGCCTCCATAAACCCCTACTCGCGAAATGGCGGAGTTGACAGAGGCAGACGCCATCTTGGACCCGCTTCAGATTTTCAAATATTCATATCTAGAGTTAAGATTAACCAATATTCAAACAACTTATATAATAAGCATCAATAGAAAGGTCTCTATTAATATTCCAAAAATAATTTAAAATATTGAAAAACAAAAAAGTTAGAAAATACGATTTTTTCATTTCGCTTCTCCTTACGACAGGAAGTAACGACGACGAACAAAAAGTCGCGTCCTGGATAGTGTATATCACGATCTATAATCCCTGAAAGTTTTATACTGATATCTTTTACCGTTTTTGAGTTTAATCGTGGACAAAATGTCATTTTTATTTCAGAAAATTGTCCGTAACTTGGCACCGGAAGTGAGTTTCCAAATTTTCTCTCGGATATACTAAATTCATGTAACAACACATCTGTTCTTAAAATTTCATGTAATTTCATCCAGTAGTCTTTGAGAAATCGCGTGCACAAAATTAGAAAGTCAAAAAAATAAGAATAACTAGATGAGATCTCGTTGCGAGCAACGAGTAGGTCTTCCGTTGAATTTCTCGATAAGATGAGATGTGATTTTGACTGAGATATTCGTTAAAAGAAATTAACATTAAGTTATTCTTCATTAAATTTAATGTTTCTGATTTTTATCACAATTTTCTGAAGATCTTTTGTTCAATGTGGCAGTTAAAAATACCCCCCTTTGCGGCGACCCCTTATTACGTAAGGTATTACCAAAATCTTATAATATATTGTTGCAAATCGTTGAGATGAATATCTTTCCTTTTGTAATATATCACAAAATATTGATCATTAAAAAGGTTCAGATGCAAGACTTTTGGCCCCTTTAAGCCCCTAATTTGAGGGGTCAGCCCCTTTTTCTTGATATCAAATGAAAGGGCTTATGATTCTATAGCGTTTTGGGCAATACCTATTCAGAGATTTCTTTTCCTTGTGGAGATATGCTTCATATAAATATTTAAAGGGCCACCACTACAAGTCCTTAATGGGGCCGTTTACAAAAATTCAAAGTATGAATATTGTTTAGAACATTATACTGACCATCTTTTGATCAATATTTTTATCAAAATATTCCCCTTTTTTGAGATATAAAGCGTCAAAGATTTAGCATGCAGGCCCCTTGTAACCCCTAATAACGTAACATATGATCAAAATTTTATAATATATAGTTGCAAATTGTCAAGATAAACATTTTTGCTTCAGTAATGTATTACGAAAAATTGATTGTTAACTAGTTAAAGATAAAAGGCTTTTGGCCCCTCTGGGCCCCTAATTTGAGGGGTCAGCCCCCTTTTCTTGATGTCAAATGAAAGGTCTTGGGATTTCAAAGACTTTGTTCAACACCTATTCAGAGATTTCATTTTTGTTGTGGAGATATGCTGAATGGTAATATTTAAGGGCTACCCATCCAAGTCCTTAATGAGGCCGTTTTACAAAAAAATGAAGTATGCGTATTGTTTAAAATATTATTCTGACCATCTTTTGATCAATATTGCTTGTGAAAATATTCGCCCTTTTCGAGATATGAAACCTCAAAGATTTAGCATTCTGGCCCCTTGTGACCCCTAATTACGTAACATATGATAAAAATGTATAATATTTAGTTGCAAATCGTCAAGATAAACACTTTTGCTTCAGTAATGTATTATAAAATATTGATCGTTAACGAGTTAAAGATGAAAGACTTTTGGCCCCTCTGAGCCCCTAATTTAAGGGGTCAGTCCCCTTTTCTTTCTATCACATGAAAGGTCTTGTGATTTTGAAGATCTTTTGTTCAGCACTTATTCAGAGATTCCTATTCGTTGTGGAGATATGCTAAATGGAAATATTGAGGGGCCACCCCTACAAGTCCTTAATGGGGCCGTTTTACAAAAGTTCAAAGTATGCATATTTTTTAGAACATTATTCTGACCATCTTTTGTTCAATATTGCTTATCAAAATATTCCCCCATTTACAGATATGAAGCATCAAAGATTTATCATTCTGGTCCCTTGTGGCCCCTAATTACGTAACATATGATCCAAATTTTATAATATATTGTTGCAAATTGTTAAGATAAATACTTTTGCTTCAGTAATGTATAACAAAATATTGATCATTAGAGAGTTATAGATAAAAGACTATTGGCCCCTCTGAGCCCCTAATTTGAGGGAGCAGCCCCTTTTTCTTGATATCAAATGAAAGGTCTTGTGATTTTGAAGATTTTTTGTTCAACACTTATTCAGAGATTTCTTTTTGTTGTGGAGATATGCTCAATGAAAATATTTAGGGGCCACTCCTACAAGTCCTTAATGAGGCCGTTTTACAAAAATTCAAAGTATGCATATTGTTTAGAACAATATTCTGACCATCTTTTGTTAAATATTGCTAATCAAAATATTCCCCCTTTTCGAGATATAAAGCGTCAAAGATGTGACATTCTGGCCCCTTGTGACCCCCTAATTACGTAACATATTATCAAAATAGTATCATATATTGATGCAAATTGTTAACATAAATACTTTTGCTTCAGTAATGTATAACAAAATATTGATCATAAGAGAGTTATAGATAAAAAACTATTGGCCCCTCTGAGCCCCTAATTTGAGGGAGCAGCCCCTTTTTCTTGATATCAAATGAATCGTCTTGTGATTTTAAAGATTTTTTGTTCAACACCTATTCAGAGATTTCAATTCGTTGTGGAGATATGCTCAATGAAAATATTTAAGGGCCACTCCTACAGGTCCTTAATGGGGCCGTTTTACAAAAAGTTCAAAGTATGCATATTGTTTAGAACATTATTCTGACCATCTTTTGTTCAATATTGCTTATCAAAATATTCCCACTTTTTGAGATATAAAGCATCAAAGATGTGACATTCTGGCCCCTTGTGACCCCTTATTACGCAAGATATGCTTAAAAGTTTATAATATATTGTTCCAATTGGTTTAAAATTTAAAAATATCGAAAAATCGAGCAGAAAAAATGATAATTTTTTTTTGGTCACACGGGGGATCGAACCCGGGTTGCCCGCCTGACAATCCAACGCGCTAACCATTTAGCCATTGAGATCGCCGCTTCGCGTTTTCAAATGCATATATCTCGAGATTGACTTTTTCGATTTTCAAACAAATTACATATTTCGCTTCTGCAAAAGGGTCTCTATTCAATTCTAAAACAAAAATATTAAAAAAAAAAGTTGAAAAATTGCGTTTCTTAAATTCGTTTCCGGTATCGACCGACAGTAATGACGACGCACGAAAAGACGATTCTGCAACGATTTACATCATGAACTATCATCTCCAATTAATCTTCAGTTCATATCTTAAGCAGTTTTTGCTACTAAATCAAGACAAAATTGCATTTTAAAATCAGAAAATTGTCCATATCTCACGACCGGAAATGACGGCGTAAACGAAAAAAATTTCAAATAAGGTTCAGATCAGTATCTATCAGATGTGAAAGTTTCATGAGAATCGGCCCAGTAGTTTACGAGAAATCGCGTGCACAAAATCGGTAAGAAAAATAATAATAATAGGGAAAAAGAAACCGAAGAATAACAAGAAGGTCTTCCGTTGGAGACGGAAGACCTTAATAATAATAACTAGAAACGATCTCGTTGCGAGCAACGAGAGGTCTTCCGTCCGTTTTAGGAAAAGAAACCCACGTAAAATCGAGCTGAAAAGAGATTCAAAATTTTGGTGACAAGGAGGATTGAACCCATGTCGCCAACGTGAATGCGCCTTTTTTTTTAAAGTTTTTATCCTCAACGCGCTTACCATTAAGCTATTGAGAGTACTGCTCTAAACATACTTGTGTATACTTTTGCAACAGTTCACCTGTCTAAGAATTATAAAAAGCATTCATAATTTCGCGCCAAACGCCACGAGTAAATATTCGCGCCTTTTCTTTGGACTGATCTATTAAATAAGTATGATAGCTTCAATTAAATTTTAAAAATAAAACATTCTTAGCGCGAGAAGTGAATAAACATTTTGATCACAAATTGAATCCAGGTCGCCAGCGTAAAAATCCAATCCGCTTTTTTCCCTTTTTATCCCCAACGCGCTAACCATTACGCTATTGGGAGTACTGCTCTAAATGTACTTGTGTATACTTTTGCTACAGTACACCTGTCTAAGAATTATAAAAGACAGGCCATTATTCATAATTTCGCGGCAAACGCCACGTTAAATCTTCGCGCCTTTTCTTTGGACTGATCCATTAAATAGGTGTGATACCTTCAATGAAATTAAGAAAAAAAGTACGTTCTCATACCCTATATTTCGAGGTTTAGAAAATATATATTTAACACATTGTACACATTCTATAGAAAAGTAAGAAAAGTTTAATATTTTTTAATTCCCGTCTCAGAAATGAACTATGCCGATTAGTTACACTTTCTTAAAAAGGTTGAAATGTTTCGCCGAAAAACATGCCTCGCTCTACGACAGTCAAGGAATCAGATACCATTTATGTTCAATAACTTGATTCAGATCTTTGAGAAAAGAATGTTAATATAAACTCCATTAGACGATCTTATTAAAATGGTTTTCTTATTTTTGTCTTTTCTATTCATTTAATATCACACAAGTGTGCATGGGAAAAACAGTGGTTATACGTTTTATACTTACTATGTACATGCATCGATATTGTTTCTTGAAAAACTATAACTTATAACTATGATTTAAGATCTGTTTTTCCGTCTTGCAAAACAAATGATAATAGGTATCTCTCATTTGCTTATTTAGTCTTTTCTTTTTCTACTTTGAGAACCAACCAAAACCAGTTACAGAAGACGTTTGAGAAGACCCTGGAATAAATCTTTAGTTTGACACAGAAGTGTAACGTAATTACGACGTGATCTATTAACGCGCAAACCATTAAGCTATTAGGAGCACTGCTCTAGATAAACTTGTGTATACATATGCAACAGTACACCTGTCTAAGAATTATGACAAGAGGCCCATGGGCCACATCGCTCACCTGAGTAACTTGGGTGATGAAGTTCTTTACCCGATTACCCCTCTTGCTATACCTATCATGCCCCCCCTACCCCCTCCCCTTTCATGATTTTAATACTTTAGAATCTACACTAGCAAGGATGCTTTCACATAAGTTTCAGCTTTCCTGGCCAAGTGGTTTTTTGAGAAAAAGATTCTTAAAAGGTTTTTCCTAATTTATCTATGTAAAACTTGGATTCCCTATTGTGGCCCCGCCCTACCCCTGGGGGTTATGATTTTAACAATTTAATATCTACTCTACCCCAGGATGCTTACACATAAGTTTCAGCTTTCCTGGCCCAGTAGTTTTTGAGAAAAAAAATTCTTAAAAGATTTTTCCTAAATATATCTATGTAAGACTTGGATTCTCTATTGTGGCCCCGCCCTACCCCCGGGGGTCATGATTTTAATAATTTAATATCTACTCTACCCCAGGATGCTTACACATAAATTTCAGCTTTCCTGGCCCAGTGGTTCTTGAGGAGAAGATTTTTAAAGATTTGTTCTATATATTTCTATGTAAAACTTGTATTCCCTATTGTGGCCCGCCCTACCCCCGGGGGTCATGATTTGAACAATTTCAATCTACACTACCCCAGGGTGCTTCCACATAAGTTTCAGCTTTCCTGGCCCAGTGGTTCTTGAGAAGAAGATTTTTAAAGATTTGTTCTATACATTTCTATGTAAAACTTGAATTCCCTATTGTGGCCACGCCCAACCCCAGGGGTCCATGGTTTTAACAATTTAATATCTACACTACACAAGGATGCTTTCACATAATTATTTAATACCTACACTACCCAAGGATGCTTCTACATAAGTTTCAGCTTTCCTGGCCAAGTGGTTCTTGAGAAGAAGATTTTTAAAGATTTGTTCTACACATTTCTATGTAAAAGTTGAATTCCCTATTGTGGCCACGCCCTACCCCGGGGGTCATGGTTTTAAAAATTTAATATCTACACTACCCAAGGATGCTTCCACATAAGTTTCAGCTTTCCTGGCCCAGTGGTTCTTGAGAAGAAGATTTTTTAATGACCCCACCCAATTTTTGTCTTTTCTTGATTATCTCCCCTTGTAAGGGAACTTAGCCCTTTATTTTTACAATTTAAACTCCCCTTCCCCTAAGGATGCTTTGTACCAAGTTCAGTTAAGAATTGGCCCATTGGTTCTTAAGAAGAAGTCGAAAATGTGAAAAGTTTGGACGGACAGACGGACGGACGACGGACAAAATGTGATCAGGAAAGCTCACTTGAGCCTTCAGCTCAGGTGAGCTAAAAGCG
>NW_026937307.1:0-7863 GCF_032062105.1 Saccostrea cuccullata | reverse complement strand
TGGAAGGGTCCCTCCATACCCCTCCCCTGTAAAAATATGAAGATCTAAATATGGGATTCACGATGTTATCCAGCCCCCCGGGCAATGTACTTTACTTATTAAAGAATTATGTTTTTTTTCAATTTTGACCGGGCTAACTAAATGGGTTCCCGGTCTTGTAACATCAATTCCTTTTGAAAGTGGAAGGGTCCCTCCCATACCCCGTCCCTGTAAAAATATGAAGATCAAAATATGGGATCCAAGATGTTATCCAGCCCCCCGGGCAATACATTCTTATTCAGAAATACATTTAATAGAATTATAAGGGATTTTTTTTCCAATTTTATCCGGGTTAGCTAAATGGGTTCCCGGTCTTGTAACATAAATTCCTTTTGATAGTCAAAGGGTCCCTCCCATACCCCTCCCCTGTAAAAATATGAAGATCTAAATATGGGATCCACGATGTTATCCAGCCCCCCGGGCAATGTCCTCTACTTATTAAAGCATTATACGTTTTTTTTCCAATTTTGACCGGGCTAGCTAAATGGGTTCCCGGTCTTGTAACATAAATTCCTTTTGACAGTGGAAGGGTCCCTCCCATACCCCTCCCCTGTAAAAATATGAAGATCTAAATATGGGATCCACGATGTTATCCAGCCCCCCGGGCAATGTACTCTTAAAATTATAGTATTGTATGTTTTTTCCAATTTTGATCGGGCTAGCTACATAGGTGTCCGGTCTTGTAACATAAATTTCTTTTGAGGTTTGAAAGGTCTCTCCCATACTCCTCCCTTGTAAAAATATAAGAGTCTAAATATGGGTTCCAGGATATTAGCCTGCCCCCGGGTAATTTACTCTTATGTACAAATACTTATTATAGTATTTAACGTTTTTTTTTTCCAATTTTGACCGGGCTAGCTAAATATTCATCATTTTGGTCAGGCAAGCTGCATTGGTTTGGGGTCCTCACTCTTCTTCTTTAATTGATGTCTTTGCTTTTCTTCTTAAACATGGATTATAATGCGTTATTAAGGTTTTTAAAAAAAAAAATTATTAGGACATTTACGGTAATTTGAATAGCAAACGGCAGACAGCCTGCGGTTCGCCATTCGAATGGCGAATAGCGAATAACCTTCCAACTTCTGATTGCCCTATAATTTTATAATCATAAATATATATTTTTTATATTGGTAAGACTAATTGGTCTATAGTTTTTTTAGAAGATTTTTCCCCCTTTTTTATGTATTAGAGAAATAACAGCGAACCTTTGAGGAAAAGTCATTTTTTCATTCAAAAAGATTTCTTTTAACATTTCATAAAATAATGGGGATAAATGGTCCCAAAAGCATTGGTAATATTCGCTTGGTATTCCATCCAGACCTTGGGCTTTATTTGATTTCATATTCATAACAGTTTCCTTACATTCAGATATTGAGGGGAAGATATCACAGCTATCTCTGTCCTTATTTGAAATTTTATTTACATTACATCCGTCTAAATATAGATCAATATCATCGCTCGGCACTTACTTTGAAGTATAAAGATTTTCATAGAAATCGCACATAGCACCTAGTATATCATCATTGTCACTAAGAACACCATTGTCGTTTAAAATTTCATGTATGATATTTTTTGTTTGGTGTCTTTTCTCTAAGCTTAGAAAGTATTTTGTATTTTTTTTCACCTTCACTAACCCATTTTGCCCTTGATCGGATTTGTGCTCCTCGAGCTTTTTTATCGTATAAATTACTTAATTGATTTTCAAGAATGCGTTTTTTATTCATGTCTATTAGATTATGAGGCGAACTTTCAATTTCATTAATTTCTTTTTCAATTTGAGATATTAATTGTTTATAGGTTTTTGTCGTTTTATAGAAAAAGCTATTGAAAAATCCTTTATCGACCGTTTTAATAACTCCCATTTTTCAATTGGCTTGCCTTCTCTTTTATTTATATCTTTTATCAAATTATTAACTTGAGATTTATATTCAATACACTCTAAAAGTGAAGTATTGAGTTTCCAGTATCCCCTTCCCAGCTCATTATTATGTATACTGAAAGGAAAAAGAAACGCATAAGAACTTAACATGGGAAAAATTTTGACTATGTGGCCGAAAATTATGAAAATTGGTCAGATGTGTATTTTGGTAATTTTGCACTAAAATCGCTAGTCAAAACTACTCAACATTGAAATGTATGGCGTCACGTAGGGGAAATGATAAAAAGTCAAAAGCACGTGGATGTTGCTGATGATTATTTTTTGATAAAATTTTGTAGTGCCATACGACGCATTAGAGTTATAGACATCGTTTTTGCATATTTGCAGTCAATATAAATTTCTTGCAATCGTGGTATGGCTGACGGAAGCTACTGTGGGTTTAGAAATTGAATTCAATATTGCATAAGTGAATAAAAAGGCAAAAACTTGCTGCTGTACAGATTGTTTTCAACTTTTCTTTTTTTTTTTTAAATTCTTTATTTATTTTACACAATCTGTTTCATAAATCATAATACAAAATTTTATTATATTACAGATTGGTTTTTGAGAGAGAGAAAAGAGAGAGAGAGAGGTGGCATGTTAACTCCTTTCCATAAATAAGACTATTTCATTTTATAGCATTTTATGCAAACTATTGATTCCACTGATTCCAGTTGGTGTCAAAAATCTCTCTGTCACCATTTTTATATGCTAAATATTTTTGAGTTTCATAAAAAATTTTAATATGTGAAGTCGCAAGTCTGACATCTAATTTTTTCCCTAAACATCTCATTGTATATATATAATATTTTATCCATAGGAACAGCAAGTTATGAATATCTTTGTTTTTTACCAGAAATCCCAAAATAAAACTTTGCTTTGTAAATGAAAGTTGCAACCCTATCCTTTGCTCGCAATATCTTTCAAAACTGTTGAGGATTTGCACATTGTCACATTCCCATAAAATATGTGTTATTGTTTCTTCTTCCATATTGCAGAAAGAACATAAGTTATTATATTTCTTTTCTTATTTTACATAGATATGAGTTTGTACCTAGTATTTTATTAAAATTCTGTATTGAAACCATTGCAGTTTATTTTTTGTAATTTTAAATGGAAGTTTAAGAATCTTCTTCCATTCACTTTCCCCTAAATTAAAAATATTCATTCATCTTGTTTTCCCAGTGGGTTCAATGTCATTACATTGATTAATTCATAAAACTGTTTTGCTTTTTTACACATTGAAAGAAAATGAGTGCTGGACAAAAATAATGGGCTAGGTAATTTTGCAATTACATCATTAGTGTCTGTTGCTTTCATCCATGCCTTTACAGCATGTATTATACCTGCAAAATCTAAGAAATTAAGCCTTACATTTGGATATATGCCACAAAATTCCTCAAAACTATAAAAAGGAACCATTTTCACCTATAAGATCATTAATAAATCTAATATTCAAGTCATACATATTTTTGTTATAAATAACTTTCCCACCAATGACAATTTTAGGATTATAAAAATTGGTATGTCTCCTGCAACCTTGGATACACTATAGTTTTTATTATTTAATTCAATCCAAGCCTCAAAGACATCTTTCCAAAACTTGTTTTTAAGGTTCTTCATGATATTTTTGATATATTCAATGCCGCATGTTAATATTTTTATCAAATCTAGATTAGGTAAAAAATTTTGTAAACCTTTATTGGACAGTATAAGCTGTCTCATCCAAAATAATTTAAGTGATGCAGTGAAAGCTCTAATTTTTATCATTTTAAGTCCGCCTTCTTCATATTTTTTTACTAGGACATCTTTCTCTTCACTCTGTGTTGAGGACCATTCCATACAAATGAGAAGAATAATTTTTCCAGTTCCTTCAAAAGGTTTTCTGGTGGATTGGGAATAGCCATTAGTATATGGTTTAGCAGTGGTAAAACAAGAGTTTTAAGAACAGTTATCTTTCCAATAGGTGTCAAATATCTCTTACTCCACTGACTAATTATAGCTTTTATTTGTCTTCATTCTGGTTCATAACTGAGTCTTTCAATTTTATTCAAATCAACATCATAATGAATTCCAAGTAAGGTAAATCTTGTACATCCCCACTTAAGATTATATTCATGACTTAGTATTTCTTGACTAAATCTTTTGGAACCTATCCAAACTGCATGGGATTTCGAACCATTGATATATAAACCAGATATTTCGGAAAATTTCTTTAATGTTTTCATCACTTCTGTTAATGATTCCTTGCTACCATCTAAAAGGATTGAAGTGTCATCTGCTAATTGGGATATTTTCTTTTCCATATTTTTTACAGTAATTCCCTTGATTTTTTTATTTTTTATCATTATTGCTAAAATTTCTGCACACAAGATAAAGATATAGGGTGATAGTGGATCCCCTTGTCTACACCCTCTCTGTATATTAAATCTTTGTGAAAAATTACCACTTTGATTAATTGTGGAATTTATATATATAATTGTGGAATTTATATATAAGCAATTTCACCCATTTTTGTATTGAGGGACCAAAATTAAAAAACTGTAAGGAATTCTGTATAAAATTCCATGAAATAGTGTCAAAAGCTTTCTCAAAGTCAATCAAAAGCAACAAGCCTGGTATATTTTCTTCTTCTGTGTACTGCATTATATCATAAATTAAACGTGTATTTTCTCCTATGTACCTATTAGAAATAAATCCTGTTTGATCACTATTTATTAATTTGTCAAGTTTATTTTTTATTCTGTTAGCAATAGTACCTGAAGCAATTTTATATACAGTATTTAGGAGTGTTATTGGCCGCCAGTTTTTTAGAAATTGTCTTGGCTTATCCCCCTTTGGTAAAAGTGTTATTATACCATGTCTCTGTGTGACAGACATAAGATTATTCTCATATGCATAATTAATTGATCTTACAACAAAGTATCCAAGGTATTTCCAAAAAACTTTAAAAAATTCTGCTGAGAAACCATCAGAACCTGGTGATTTGTCTGCTTTCATTTTATTTAAAGTGCTAGAAGCCTCCTGTAAAGTAATGAAACCTTCTAATTCTTCAGCTTCTGCATTAGATAATTTTGGAGAATTCTCACTTATTAGATCAGACTCAAATTCTCTCAGTGGTTTACTCAATATAGATTCAGAATATAATTTTTCATAAAAATTCTTTGTTTCTTCTCAAAATTTGTGCTTGATCATGGATTATCTCCCCCTGTATCTAATTCTAGCATAGGTATTATTTTACCCTGATTTCCATTAGGAGAGTTTCAAGAAATAATTGATCATTTATAGTAAAACATATGTCTTTGTCGTGGAGAGAATCTATACTTTTTCTTTCATAAATTGGCACAGCATACTGCTTTTTAATATTACTAATAACCTCTTTAATGCTATCTAGTACTTGTCCCTTAAAGAGAATTATTAAACTTCCAGAAGCCTCGTCCTTTTTTAAAGTCATGAAATTTTAACACCAAAGAAATCATTGAATGGTCTGATCTATAGCTAGTTTCAATGTTACATTTATTAAGGCAGGGTAAAAGTGTTTCTGACATGACAAAAAAATCAAGACGACTCTGTTTAAAAGGCTTTTTCTTGCGCCAAGAATACCTTCTGTGTTTTTCATGTAGTTGTCTAAAGGGGTCTATATATCCATTGGACTCCATTATTTCTAATAATTTACTTCTTTGGGTTGTTTACATGTTTATAATTAAAATAATCTAGTTCTGGATTCAATACTAAGTTAAAATCCCCGCATCATACAATATTACTACAATTCATGTCCTCTAAATATGATTCAATATTCTCAAAAAAACTTGGAACATCATTATTTGGACCATATACAGTACATATTACTAATTCATGACCTTGAATACAAGCTTTAATAATATGAAAGTTTCCATCCTTATCACCTTTTTCTGATATGACCTTGAAATCAAAGTTGTTATTTACAAGAAGTGCAACACCTCTGGAGTTGCTTGTAAAAGAACTAAAAAAGCATTTATAACCACACAAGTTTCTCACTTCATTCTCAATTTCAGATGAGAAGTGAGTGTCTTGTAAGCAGTATATGTTATATTTAAGTGATTTTAAATAATGAAAAACATCTCTACGTTTTGCGACATCACCCAGACCTTGACAGTTAACTGATAATATTTTAACCTCCATCAAAACAGAGTACCGACATTGGGACTTGACACCGACTGGAATTCAGACTGTAAATTAAATGTTTGATTTTATCTCTTTGTTGAAAACATGCCATACGAAAAGAGAAAGAAGAGGAAAGTAAGAGAAAGAAAACATGAAAAGAAAAATAAAACATATTTTGCGTTACAGTAATGTCTGTAGAGGATTGTTCTGGCAATAATTCATACCATTAACCACATGTATGGAATGTCCGATTGGGTAGTCGCTCAATACCGGTTGTTTTTCTGTGCTGTGTAACCATGCGTAGTATAGTAATTTCCGGATTACAGCTTTTACTCCTGGTCTTCTTTAGGATTTATTTTTTCATCTATGTTGTCAAAGATGTCAAACACCACCTTTTCCTCTCCCACTTGGCCATAGATGTGCCCATTAAAATACCATGCAGCCTTGATCTTGGGATTTTCGAGTAGATTATTTATAAGTTTGCTGTTCAAGTAGGTCACATCATCACTGAGGCGAATCGAAGAATCCGTGTTTTTCTTCATGGCTGACCGATGGATCATAATCCTGGTTTTGGCTGTATTGTTTCTCATTTTCATCAGGATTGGCCGTTGATAACCCGGTCTTCCCGGAATACGATGTATAGCGATGATATCACTCTCCGGAACCTCCACCCCTGTGTTTCCCTTAATAATTTCTTGTGCGACCTCCATGACATTTTCTCCTTTAATTTCTTTCACCCCATGTAATTTAATGTTGTTTTTTCTCGAGTATTGTTCGTTCCAGTTTGATTTGGCCAGTGCCGAGTTGGCAATTTGTTTGATTTCATTGTTTTCTGCTTTCAGTTTTTCTATGTCGGATCTTTGCTCATCAATAGTTTCTTGTAATGATTTTATTCTTTCCTCATACATTACTTCCATTTCTTTATTGTGGTCAGAAATGATTTCTTTGACAATGGTACTAACAATAATTTTCAGGTCATCGTTTTTCACAGTTTTTTTGACGCTTTCCTTCAAAGACTTTAGATCCGCCAATTTACTTTTCAATATCTCACCACCTTCTGGTTGTTTTTCCGACTGTTTTTCACCGATTGTATCATAACTAATACTAACATTAGCAGATGCACTCCTATTTCCAGACCTTTTATTTTTATCCTGGCTGACGGACATTTTTAAGCCGCAAGTTTAGTTTTTAAGCACCGGTAATCTGTTTACTGCACAACACTACACTGGACTGATTCACATGAACACTTTTCACGTGCACTACTCGAACATGGAACTCTCCATAAATTATGTCCCACAAACGACAAATATCAATAATAACTCACAAAAGTAGAAGTATTTTCAGTGTCTAAATTAGAAACATACTTTTGATACGTAAAAAGTGGGTATACTACACCAATATTGCCAGTCTCTATGGAGCCGTCTACCAAACGTCCGTCTTGCTCACCGCCATTACCGGAACCCTTTTCAACTTTTCAACCAAATAAAAGTTTCTTTTTTTTGTAAAATGTTTCCAACCAACCATGACGGTGACGTTCGACGCGCAAGAACGTCACAATAAGATAGGGCTTTTCATCATGCACCTCGGTTATTGTCAAGGCATTATCACTGAAACTGATATTTATACAGCAGACGATCATACTCATTTTTTTTTCACCCTAAAAAAGTAAATTGACAGAAACTCTCTAGTCTAATTTGGGCCGCGAGCTTGGCCACTTTACGTCGGTTTTACTCCCAAACGCGCACTACGCGTCGTTTGCGTGA
>NW_026937306.1:0-7991 GCF_032062105.1 Saccostrea cuccullata | reverse complement strand
TATTCATTTTTTTCAAATTATTTCTTAATGTCGTTTACATAGGAGAAAGGATTTGTGAATATCTTACTGAGCGTAGTACAACTATGTAAAATGCCAATAGAACACTAATTAATATATCACTTTGATTTCGGAAAATTTAGTCGTTTAAATTTGAAATGTGTTAATTAGCTCAAAATGGCGATTCAAAATGAGGTCATATTCACTTGAATTTTGTAAAATACTCAAACTCTCAATTCTGATTCGTTTTGCAGAGAATATATAACAGTTTGTTTTTTTCTTTGTGTTTTGCAGAGAATATTTTACAGTTTGTTTTTTCTTTGTATTAGTACATGTATATTGATTATTCCATTAAATATGAACAAAAATTTCCTGATTTAAACTAATAATGTTAGCATTTTATTATCATTTCTATACTTGTATCACACACAGTGAGATATTCACACATTATTTCTCCTTTTTGAACGATATATAGAGAAAATTAGAAAAATTCGATGTCCGCCATTTTGAATCGCCAATTTGACCTCTTTAACGCCATTTTCATGAAGGCCAGCATATTTTTTCGGATTCAGCATACTCGAAATAGGTTAAAAAACTATGCTGGACCAAATAATAATTATTTGCCGTTAGAAGTATTTTTTTTCTATAAATCGGACCAGACTACGGTGAAAACTGAAAAAAATACCAAAGCAGTCTTCTGTCTCTTCAAAAACATGAAAGGTTGGTCTGGTCTCTTGCATTTGCGGTTGGACTGCTACTGAAATTGACCAACATAAAATGTATAATAAAACTATCACAAAGACAGGTATTACTCTCGGTTATATACTTTATATATCTGTTTTTAATAACGACTATTTTCCAATACCTCAGCTTCTATCGACTGTGTCTCTCTGCAGATGCCCCCTTCCGCCTTGTCCTCCACCAATCTCTTAATCACCTTGGCATCAGTCACCTGAAAAAATCATTTACTGACTTTTATTTTTTTCTTTTAGTCCTTTTAGGCACCGTTTCAGAGAGACATAAAATAGCATCTCAATTGCTGACTCTCCATTACCTTGACTACACGTATCTCACAAACATTTTTAAAGGTTATTCTTACTGAGAATTTTTTTTAAAACTTTGTTTATTGGAGTAAATGATACTAGTAATACTTTGAATTACACCTACCCTGTCAGTGGCAGTTTCAGACTCATTAGAGGAAGAGTCGAGAGGGTTCGCAGCACGCGGAGAAGAACCGCCAATGGAGGGTGGTGTGGGTTCCACCTCAGCAGCCAGGGAGGGTTCCCCATCAGACCCAGTGGTAACATCTGTCGGTTCCTCACGGAGCCCAGTGTCAAAAGCGGGAGAGGATGGCTCAATCTCCTGTAAAATAGGTAATACAGTGTGATGTTATGTGTGTGCTTACAAAAATAATACTTCATAATCCACCTAACTTCAATAAAACAGATGATAATGATGAACTATTTCTTTTCAAAGCAAAGTAGATGTGCTAAGCAAGTCAGTAGATGCTAAATATGTTTAGCATAAGGATTGTGAATAAGCTTACATCAACAGCAGCCTTGGCCCCTAGCTCTACTGACTGCTATTGTAAGAAAATAAAAAAGAAGGATTTAGATTGTTGTAAATTTGGTAACATATGACCAGGGATATTTTCCTAACTTAAGCAGCCATTTTTTAAACTTTATAAGCAAAGGTCAAATAAAGAAAGTAAAGACTTAATGGAATTCATAACCCTCTCTCCAAAGAAGAATTATAATCCCAACCCGAAATTTTAAAAGAAATGTGATATGGAAAAAATCTCTCTCATGATGACTTTGAGCGTAAAATATCAACATCTATTGCAATATAAAAAAAAACTGCCGGTGTAACGACGAAAAGTGACCCCCGTAGAATATTGACCGGGAGTCATTTTTTTACGTAGAAATTTGACCCCCTGGTCAATATTCTACGTAGAAAATTGACCCACTTTTCTGTAGAAATTATGGCCTTGGGGTCGTTTTTCTCCGTGTGCATTGTAGAAAAATGACCCCGTAGAATAATGACCCCTTGTCATTCTTTGATGCAAAAACATTCGTTTTGGTGGGAAAATTCTTGTTAGGCGAATGTATACGGGTAATATAAAGCTGCCTTATGCTTTGAAGTGTCATTTCTGGGAGCTTCTAAGATTAGATAATGAAATCAAAGCTATATAATACCTTACATTAATTATACAAACTCTTTTATCCCCATCAAAGAAAATTTTATTAAAATGTTCTAACTAAAAGCTGTTAGAGCAACGATACGAGCATTCAAAGAAACGTTTGTTTCATTTTATAAAGTAAGTTTTCACAGTTGTCATTTTAATCTTAAAAAAATGTTATTTTCTAGCTTGTGTCAGGAAAAAAGTTTCCATAATTAATTAATTATAAATCTTTTTGATTTTACCCCGGATAAATAATTTGCAATAATCAAAATAAAGTTTTATTTTTCAAAAGTTTAACGTTTAACGTTTTTGATCCCTTCTTTTAAAATTGGCGCGAAAAGGGGCGCTAGCTTAGAAAATTAGATCTTATAAAAATTCTATGAATGAATTTTCAATCTTCTCATCAAAATAGGGATGATTTAATTTGTAAAAATAAGTACGAAATTAAATTGCCTCTGACATATGGTACAAGGGAAGCAAAATGTGGTTAGCTCAAAACCCGTAAAATGTATTTTGTCTTTTGCTAGTTTCAACATAACCTTAACAAAATGGGGGTGGTTGCATAAAACGTGATTAACTACAAAAAAGGGGTGCGCGTCTTTCCTAAAATTGGCACATATAGTATCGTTTTCCAAGTTCTACATGTATTTACATATAATGGTTTTAGAAGTTTTTTACCAATAGAAAAAAAAAACAAATGTTGGATGATGAAAAAGTTGTTATTTTAATGTTATACCTAAACGAAGTTTCGGGGTTATATAGTTTTTTACCTATCCGTCTGTCTGTTTGTATATTTGTCCGCATAAATCATGTCCATATCTTTAGACTGGATGGGACTATGGCTTTCATATTTCACAGTTGTATTTTTATGACAAGACCTTTTTGTGTACAACCATCTTTGACCTTATGACATTGACCTTGGAGTTTGAGACACTTTTACCCCCAAATTCCACACTTTTACTTTAGCATTAATTTTTGGACGGTATGTGCTAGGACTTAATATCGAAGTAATGGCATGGTAGGCAATTAGAGCTCATTAATTTGCAAAGGTAATGTCTATGATATCTCAGAAGAAAGGGGATGTAACAGCAATCATTGGTCAGGTGTCTGTGGGCTAAAAAGTGTTGGAAAGGGAAGTATTTTTTTTAAATTATAGATATCTCTGAAGGTTGAACTGTCATTCACTCAGAAGTAATTTTTTGCCAGTTTTGGAGAAATTTTAATATCATTATAGGAACGTTCTCTATGGTATTTCCTGTATATACATGAAAAAATTAGTACTTTATATAAGGTAGGTAAAAAGTATGTATTTTAAAGCAGAATGCATAACCCTGCTCCTTCAACTGGCGTTGGAATTTCATAAATATTATGGATTTTGATGAAATGTACGACAGAAAATGGGCCAGATATGAAAAAGAAGACGTTGACACTTTGTCAGAATGGATTAAATGTATCAGATCCATGTTTAAGTCGCGCATTAAAAGATTGAGGGGCAATATGAAAACCATCTATCCTTCTTTGTTCAATAATCCAGAAGTGAAAAAAGAATGAGATAGATTACACGATCAGTACGTACTGGTTCCTGCCGACAAAGCAGGTAACGATATTGTCTTTGTTTGTAAGGCTCATTATACAAATTGTATTTTAGAAGAACGTGGATTTAATTCTACAAGTGGTTATCCTTCTTATATTCATACTTCCCTTTCTGAGGAAGAAATTCTTCAAAATCGATGTCAGTTTTGAATATTTTTAATATTCCACAGAACCAAAATGAATTTGAACTACCCTATATATTGGATTCCGAAACTTCATAAGAATCCTTACAAACGAAGATGCGGGTTCCAGTTAATGTTCAACCAAGCCTCTTTGGTTACATCTCAATAAGATATTGACAGAAATGAAGGAAAAACTTCAAGAGTACTGTGCAAAAATATACTCAAGAAGTGGTGTGAATCAGATGTGGATACTCAAAAAGTCCAAAGAACTCAGTTTTGGACATTTGAAATCACAAGATTTTACCAAAGTCAACAGCTTAAAACTTACGACTTTTCAACTTTATACACAATCATTCCCTACGATAAATTAAAGTCCAGGCTTTTTGATATTATTGACAGTTGCTTTTTCAGAAAAAATAAAACTCGTAAATTCTCTTACCTGGTAATTGGTCATTTGCAAAATTATTTTGTTAAAACACACTCTGATTACACGCAGAAGTACTCTGAAATTGACATCAAAAAGATGCCTGAGTTTCTGATTGAAAAAAAAATCTATGTGGTTTTTGGAGACCAGGTCTTCAAACAATCTATTGGAATTTCTATAGGAACTAATTGCGCTCCGTTATTAGCAGACCTATTTTTGTATTCAAATGAAACAGAATTTGTGCAAGATCTTATGCATGAAAAGAAGAAAACACTTGCTGTAGCCTTCAACTCGACATTTAGATATATCGAAGACGTTTTGTAAATCAACAAAGGTAATTTCCATTCCTACGTCGATACGATATATCCTGAAGAGCTTGAGATAAAAAAAGTCTTAAGATATTACAGAGTCTGACACATCTGTTTCATACTTGGATATTTTAGTTGAAAAAGACGCTAATGGTTATTCAACAACCAAGCTATATGATAAACGTGATGACTTTAACTTTCTCTCGTCAACTTCCCTAACTCATGCAGCAATAAATGCTGAATTGTTATTAGTCCATTATTTTTACATTGAATTGACGACGTATTTTTTCGTTATTTCCCGATCATGACAAGGATCACACGGCGGGTGTGACAGGTCAGCAGGGAATGCTCACTCCTCCATGGCACCTGATCCCACCTCTGATGTTTCAGGGGTCCGTGTTTGCTCTGCCCTTATTTTGTATTGTTTTATGGACTTTGAAATTGAATACTGTTCGTTATCTCTATATCCTTCTTCCATACAGATGTATATGTAAGTTTAAATGTAAAGAGCTAAGGGACTTGAATTTATATAGTTAAAAAATGTTGCTTTCTTGCTTCTATGCTATGTTTTTTGACTTGTAAAAAATTCAAAGTTTATACTGGTAGTAATCAGAAAAACCTTTGAATAATTGAAAAACACCCAAAAATATGATAATAAATTTATGCTCCTCAATAAATCAATATTCATTGGGATTATACAAGCCAAAAATAAATCCATACCAGATACATTGATAGTGATGCTGCTATTAAGATATGCAATTAAATATATATTGGAAAGGAATAAAATACATAAAAAAAACTCCTCCCAATTGCATTTGAAAGTATGAAAAATATCAGGAGACGCGTATATAAGGTTTTATTGTATGGCGACTGCAGGTTGGACTCGTTTAGTTTCTATGGACATTTTACCCATATTGCAACACTGCTGCCGGCCTGCCTGCTCTTTCTCTCTGATCTATAGTGTTTCTGACTCAGGAGAACTCGGCGACTGCAGGTTGGACTCGTTTAGTTTCTATGGACATTTTACCCATATTGCCACACTGCTGCCGGCCTGCCTGCTCTTTCTCTCTGATCTATAGTGTTTCTGACTCAGGAGAACTCGGCGACTGCAGGTTGGACTCGTTTAGTTTCTATGGACATTTTACCCATAATTCCTCACTGCTGCCTGCTCTTTTTCTCTGTTATATTGTGTTTCTGACTCAGGAGAACTCGGCGACTGCAGCTAGTTTGGATTCGTTTAGTTTCTGTGGACATTTTACCCATAATTCCTCACTGCTGCCTGCTCTTTCTCTCTGATCTATAGTGTTTCTGACTCAGGAGAACTCGGCGACTGCAGTTTGGACTCGTTTAGTTTCTATGGACATTTTACCCATAATTCCTCACTGCTGCCTGCTCTTTTTCTCTGATCTATTGTGTTGCTGACTCAGGAGAACTCGGAGACTGCAGTGTGGACTCCCTTTCTTTCTATGGAATTGTTTTTGCTGTTTGCTGTTGTTTGGTTGTTTGTTTGTTTGATGGTTTGTTTATTATCATCATTTATTTATTTGGGGAAAGTATTTTTATTTCGAAAAAACCGCATGTTTCAGAGAATTATGGGTACAACACTGCCACATTTAAAGGTCTGTTTAGCTAGCCTGATAAACTTATGATTGTTACCAATATCACAGAGGACAATTCTACAATTATTCTTACCTTTCTGGTCCAAACCATGTCCCTTCTCCAAACTCGGTTGGTCCGCCAATAATGCCTTCAAAAATTTCGGTGACTCAGGCTATAAAATAAGTCATCTAATTACATGTATAAAAATGAATCATTAAAATTTGAGTGGTATTCTCTATGTATAGATTGAAAAAAAAAATAGCTTAGAATTAAGAATGGAGCACTTAGGTACGTTCATTACCTGTTTGGGTACTGGGACAGGTGGTGCCTTGGTGGGTTGGTCACTGGTCACCGGCGTGGTGGGTACTACCCTCTGCTGCTGGGTCTGCCCCTAAAATACAACGAAAAGGGGTTTAATTTCTGCATTAAACCTCCATAATAATGTATCCCTGGTCTCTTTTAACAAAAGGTTTTATTGTTTGTACATATTTGTACATGTAATTATACTGTTAGAGAAAAAATACATTTGAAAATCAGTACTGTTTTTTTTTTTTTTTTTTGGGCGAATTGCCCTCTCCCCTTTCAAATACATTTAATATTGATAATGCGCATTCACCTCTCTTGTCCATTGTTGATCCCTCCGCCAGACTTTGTTGTATCGCCATGTTATATTCCTCCCTTTGGGAACAGCCTAAAAAAACAGAAGAAATCAGAAAGGCATATTTACTGTACACACCATTGCTATTATCTATAAATCAATGTATTAACCTTTTTACATAAAGTCAATATAAATCGGTACCCCACCTCGTCAGGTTTCTCAGATGGTGTGTTTCTGGTCTTTGACAAGCCCTTGTCTTTATCATCACCAGTCTGAAATATATGAAAGAAAAAATGTACATGTACTTCTTTAAAACTCAGCCATTATTGAGAATGAAAGTTGCCACAAATAATATTTGATATACATAATTAAAAGTAAAGTTTTAACTCTAATTATTGTCTATGATCATTTACCGTACCTGCTTGGGTTGGTCCTTTTTTGGAGGGGAGTGGCACCCTCTGTGCTTCGCTAATGGCGATTCCCTATAAGTCTCCAGCAATGATTCATTTAAATTCATATGTCAGGTTATTAAATCTCTCTCTCTCTCTCTCAAGATGTTTTTGTTTTTTCCGAACATGCATTGATCATTAGACAGTGTAGTTTCATAATCATCTTATTCTTACTGTTTAAAATCTCTATCAACGGTATATAATATAGGGTTATTAAGGTCTTCCGTTTCCAACGGAAGACCTTCTACTGATTCTGATGATTAAGATTATTAAGGTCTTCCGCTCAGGCGGAAGACCTACTGATTCTGATGGTTAAGATTATTAGGGTCTTCCGCTTCCTTCGGAAGACCCTACTGTTATTCTATTGTTTCTTATTATTCTTTTTTTTTTTCCCGCTCGATTTTTGACAGGCGATTTCTCAAAGACCTTTGGACTGATCGTTATGAAACTTTCAGGATAGATAGCTTGTAGTTAAACCTATTTAAACCTGTTTTCAGTTTTTTGATGCATGCCTTTATTTGTGAGTTATTGCCCTTTAATTGAAAATTTTTGATGTCTCGTTTCCACTGAAAATCTCAAAAATGACATAAGATATTTACACGAAAGTTGGAGAACTTGTAGCCAATACATTGTAGATGTGCACAATGATAAAATTATATAGCTGATTTCTTAAAGTTTTGAAGCTATAAAACGGCAAATTTTAGTAATTTTTTTCTTTG
>NW_026937305.1:0-7940 GCF_032062105.1 Saccostrea cuccullata | reverse complement strand
AAAATTTGACTATGTCATCTTATGTACACAACTTATATATCTTTATATAATGAGTTTCAAAACATTTTATCAAAAATCATAAAAGTTACAACCATATTAAATATATCAGTCAGTTTACTCATTGCACGCGCCCGCACGTGCATGCGAATGCGCGCAAAATGACCTTCGTTCAGCACATCTACACAACATGCCTACTAACTCTAAAAAGGTTTTAACTTAGTTTGGTGAACAGTTTCTGAGAACACTTCCGGACAAAAAAGTACCGGAGAAGAAATAAGAAGAAAAAAGAATAATAATAATAATAATAACTAGTGCTAATTGTAACGGGAACCGTTACAGATGTACCCAAACGCTCCACAACTCCATTTAAGACGTAAACAACGTTTTCCCAAAAGTATACCAAATATTTCAAATTTAAGCAATGCTGGCGTGCGCATGTTATTGCATGAGCGTAATGACGATATCATCTTGTCTACACTATTTTACTCATGTGCACGTGCACGCACGTGCATGATGACCATACCTTCTTGTAGGAGTCCATTATGTCTGTCTATGTTCTTAATCCCATCCTGTTTGGTTTAAAAACAAGGGAGATATAGCCATTTAAAGTTTAAGCCAATCAGATTGCAGCGCACGTGCATGCGCGTATTTTCATGACAATTATTATATATCATATTGTAGGACATCTTAAAGTATGCTTATGTTTTAAATTTCAAAGCATTTTGTAAAAAATAGAAAAGATATTGAGATTTTTGTTTCAGCCAATCAGAGCAAAGCGCACGTGCACGCACACGCATGCATGTGAATGGTGACCATACCAACCTGTAGGAGTCCTTTATGTCTATCTATCTTGTAAATCCCATGTTGTTTGGTTGAAAACCAAGGGAGTTATACTCATTTAAAGTTTCAGCCAATCAGATTGCAGTGCACGCGCATGCGCGTGATTTCATGAAAAATTTTTTATATCATAATGTAGTACATCCTAATGCATGTCTATGTTAGAAATTTCAAAGCATTCCATCATAAAACAAAAAAGATATTGAGATTTCTGTTTCAGCCAATCAAAGCAAAGCGCACGTGCATGCGCGTGAGTTCATGCAAATTTGACCATGTCATCTTATCTACACAACTTATATATCTTTATATAATGAGTTTCAAAACATTTTATCAAAAAATATAAAAGTTACAACCATATTAAATATATCAGTCATTTTACTCATTGCACGCGCCCGCACGTGCAGGCGAATGCGCGCAAAATGACCTTCGTTCGGCACATCTACACAACATGCCTACTAACCCTAAAAAGGTTTTAACTTAGTTTGGTGAACAGTTTCTGAGAACACTTCCGGACAAAAAAGTACCGGAGAAGAAATAAGAAGAAAAAAGAATAATAATAATAACTAGATGAGATCTCGTTGCGAGCAACGAGTAGGTCTTCCGTTGAATTTCTAGATAAGATGAGATGTGATTTTGACTGAGATATTTGTTTAAAGCGAATGACATTGAGTTTTCCCTAGTTATGTTCCCCAAACGAAGTTGGGGAACATATTGTTTTTACTCTGTTTCTTATTATTATGTTCCCCAAACGGAGTTTGGGAACATATTGTTTTTACTCTGTTTCTTATTATTATTATTATTATGTTCCCCAAACGAAGTTGGGGAACATATTGTTTTACTCTGTTTCTTATTAGGGTCTTCCGTCTTCAGCGGAAGACCCTTCTATTATTCTTATGTTTCTTTTTTACCTTTATTATTATTATTATTCTTTTTTCTCCTTACAAAATTTGTGCAGAAGATTTCTCGGAGATGGCTAGTTTGATTTGCTTCAAATTTTCACTGTCATTGCGTTGTCATCTGAAGTTAATTCCGGCCAGTCATTGTTTAAAAATTTACTTCCAGTCGGGAGTTATCGCCCTTTCATCGAAATTTAGATGACCTTCTTGTCCGTGATGGAACTCAAAAACGGCTCAAGCTAGAAAGCTGAAATTTTCAGTGATGATAGAGGACATGTTGCCATGTTGCACCTGGGTCAGGATATTTTCCGGAAGTGCCTAGTATGGAAGCTCGGTAGGGGTCAAAAATTAGGACACGAATCATGAGTGATTTTTGGGGACATTTTGCATCATATCTTTTAAAGTATAATTATCTTGATATAACATACTGAGCAATATTTGTGCAGAATTACAAGATCTCTCATATGATATCAAGAAAAGAATGCTGACGCATCACATTAAGGGCCAAAAGGGGCTAAAAATATTTTTTCGATAACTCTTTAACAGTCAATATTTTGTTATATATTAATGAAGCAAAATTGTTTATCTCAACAATCTACAACTGTATATTATGATTTTAATATCGTATGGTACATAATTAGGGGCCACAAGGGGCCAGAATGCTAAATCTTTGACGCTTTATATCTCGAAAGTGAGAAATATTTTGATAAGTAATATTGAACAAAAGATGTTCAAAATCATGTTCTGAACAATATGCAACCTTAAATTTTTCGCTAAACGTCCCCATTAGGGAGTTGAAGGGTTGGCCCCTAAATATTTCTTTTGCGAATATCTCGAAAACGAAAAAGAATCTCTGAATAGTTGTTGAACAAAAAGTGCTCAAAATCCTAAGAGCTTTAAGATGAAATCCAGAAAAAGGGGCTGGGCACTCAAATCAGGGGCCAAGAGGGGCTAAAAGTCTTTTTTTGATAACTCTTTAACAGTCAATATTTTGCTATACATTACTGAAGCAAAGATGTTTATCTCAACAATCTACAACTGTATATTATGATTTTTATGTCGTATATTACATAATTAGGGGCTACAAGGGGCCAGAATGCTAAATCGTTGATGCTTTAGATCTCGAAAGTGAGAAATATTTTGACAAGTAATATTGAACAAAAGATGTTCAAAATCATGTTCTGAACAATATGCAACCTTTCATTTTTTGCTAAACGTCCCCATTAGGGAGATGAAGGGTTGGCCCCTAAATATTTCTTTTGCAAATAACTCAAAAACGAAAGAGAATCTCTGAATAGTTGTTGAACAAAAAGTGTTCAAAATCCTAAAAGCTTCAAGATGAAATCAAGAAAAAGGGACTGGGCACTCAAATTAGGGGCCAAGAGGGGGCCAAGAGTCTTAAATCGATAACTCTTTCTCTTTTAATATTTTGTAATACATTACTGAAGCAAATATGTTGATCTCAGCCATCTACAAATATATATTATGATTTTTATGTCGTATGGTACATGATTAGGGGCCACAAGGGGCCAGAATGCTAAATCTTTGACGCTTTATATCTCTAAACTGAGAAATATTTTGAGAAGCAATATTGTACAAAAGATGTTTAAAATCATGTTCTAAACATTATGCAACCTTTCATGTTTTGCTAAACGTCCCCATTAGGGAGTTGAAGGGTTGGCCCCTAAATATTTCTTTTGCGAATAACTCGAAAACGAAAAAGAATCTCTGAATAGTTGTTGAACAAAAAGTGTTCAAAATTCTAAGAGCTTTAAGTCGAAATCAAGAAAAAGGGGCTGGACAGTCAAATGAAGGGCCAAGAGGGGCCAAAAGTCTTCAATCGGAAACTCTTTAGCACTTAATATTTTGTAAGACATTACTGAAGCAAAGATGTTTATCTCAATCATTTACAACTATATATTATGATTTTTATGTCGTATGGTACATAATTAGGGGCCACAAGGGGCCAGAATGCTAAATCTTTGACACTTCATATCTCGAAAGTGAGAAATATTTTGACAAGTAATATTGAACAAAAGATGTTCATTTTCTGAACAATATGAAACCTTTCATCCTTCGCTAAACGTCCCCATTAGGGAGTTGAAGGGTTGGCCCCTAAATATTTCTTTTGCTAATAACTCGGAAATGAAAAACAATCTCTGAACACTTGTTGAACAAAAAGTGTTAAAAAGCATGAGATCTTTCAGATGATTTAAAGAAAAAAGGGCTGGTCCCTTACATAAAGGGCCAAGAGGGGCCAGAATTTGAATTTATGACAGTTTAACGTTCACTATTTAAAAAATACCATCACGGCAGCACAATCGTTTCTCTTAAGAAAATTATCATTGTAAAAAAATCTCAATCAAAATCTTTTCTCATCTCATCAAGAATCGAACGGAAGACCCACTCGTTGTTCACAACGAGATCTCATCTAGTTATTATTATTATTAGGGTCTTCCGTCTCCAACGGAAGACCCTTCTATTATTCTATTGTTTCTTTTTCACTTTTATTATTATTCTTCTTTTTTTCTTACAATTTTTGTGCAGAAGATTTCTCGGAGATGGCTCGATCGATTTTGTTTAAATTTTCAGAGATTATGTGTATCTATCTGAAGTTTGTACCCCAAACTCAATTTTGAAAAAATCACTTCCGGTCGGACGTTATCGCCCATTTAGTGAATTTTAGAGGGTCTCCTTGTCCATGAGTAAACTCAAAAACGGCATTAGCTAGAGAGCTGAAATTTTCAGCGATGATAGACGACACATTGCTGAATTGCACATTTGATTCAAAATTTTTCAGAAAGGTCCAGTATGGAAGCTCGGTAGGGGTCAAAATCTAGGACACGAATCATGAGTGAATTTTCGAGACATTTTGTGTCATATCTTTTAAAGTATAATTATTTTGTTAAGACATACTGAACAACATTTGTGTGGGATGCTAAGATCTTTAATATGACACCAAGAAAAAAGTGCTGACTTATCATCTTAAGGGAAAAAAGGGGCCAAACGTTTTCATTCAATAACTGTTTAGCATTGAGTATCTTGTTATACATTACTGAAGCAAAAATGTTTATCTTAACAATCTACAACTGTATATTATGATTTTAATGTCGTATATTACATGATAAGGGGCCAAAAGGGGTCAGAATGCTAAATCTTTTACGCTTTATATCTCGAAATTGAGAAATATTTTGACAAGTAATGTTGAACAAAAGATGTTCAAAATCATGCTCTGAACAATATGCAACCTTTCATTTTTCGCTAAACGTCCCCATTAGGGAGTTGAAGGGTTAGCCCCTAAATTTTTCTTTTGCGAATAACTCGAAAACGAAAAAGAATCTCTGAATAGTTGTTGAACAGAAAGTGTTCAAAATCCTAAGAGCTTCAAGATGAAATCAAGAAAAAGGGGCTGGGCACTTAAATAAGGGGCCAAAAGGGGCTAAAAGTCTTTTTTCGATAACTCTTTAACAGTCAATATTTTGTTATACAATACTGAAGCAAAAATGTTTATCTCAACAATCTACCACTGTATATTAATAATTGTAATGTCGTGATTAGGGGCCAAAAGGGGCCAGAATGTTAAATCTTTGACGCTTTATATCTCGAAAGTGAGAAATATTTTGACAAGTAATATTGAACAAAAGATGTTCAAAATAATGTTCTGAACAATATGCAACCTTTCATTTTTCGCTAAACTTCCCCATTAGGGAGTTAAAGGGTTGGCCCCTTAATATTTCTTTTGCGAATATCTCGAAAACGAAACAGAATCTCTGAATTATTGTTGAACAGAAAGTGTTCAAAATCCTACGAGCTTCAAGTTCAATTCAAGAAAAAGGGACTGGGCACTCAAATTAGGGGCCAATAGGGGCTAAAAGTCTTTTTTCGATAACTCTTTAACAGTCAATATTTTGTTATACATTACGGAAGCAAAAATGTTTAACTCAACAATCTACCACTGGGTATTATGATTTTAATGTCGTATATTACATGATTAGGGGCCAAAAGGGGCCAGAATGCTAAATCTTTGACGCTTTATATCTCAAAAATGATAAATATATTGATAAGTAATATTGAACAAAATTTGTTCAAAATCATGTTCTGAACAATATGCAAACTTTTATTTTTCGCTAAACGTCCCCATTAAGGAGTTGAAGGGATGGTCCCTAAATATTTCTTATGCGAATAACTCAAAAACGAAAAAGAATCTCTGAATAGTTGTTGAACAAAAAGTAATTAAAATCATGAGAGCTTTCAGATGATATGAAGAAAAAAGGGCTGATCCCTAATGCTTGGGGCCGTGAGGGGCCAAAAGTCGATTTTTAAAAAGTCTTAATGTTCAATGTCCCTATTCAGATTATGGAAAATCATTATTTTAGAATGAAAATCGCAATCAAAATCTTATCTCATCTTATCAAGATTCGGACGGAAGACCCACTCGTTGCTCGCAACGAGATCGTATCTAGTTATTATTATTATTTTTCTTCTTCCTGGGAAAATTTTGTCCACGAGTGATCTTGTAAACTACACATTGGACTAAGGTAAAATGTTTTTAGGGTCAGTGGACATGTTATGTAGATTTGCCCAACGAAGGTCATTTTGCGCGCACGTGCTTGCAAGAGCGCGCACGTGCAACACGTGAAATGACCAATATAATGTATATTGCTGTAACTTTTCTATTTTTTGATGAAATGTTTTGAAACTCATAATGTAGAGATATATTCGTAGTATAGACAAGATGGCATGGTCAAGATAGCAAGATCTCACGCGCAGGCACGTGCGCTTAGCTCTGATTGGCTGAAACTAAAGTCTCAATATCTTTCTTGTTTCTTGTCAAAATCATTTGAAATTTTGAACATAGTCCTACATTATGAAGATCTACAGCATGATATATAAAAATTTTCATGAAAGCATGCGCATGCGCGCGTGCTGCAATCTGATTGGCTGAAACATTAAATGGCTATATCTCCGTTGTTTTTGGATGAAATGCTTTGAAATTTAAAACATAGTCATGCATTAGGATATCCTACAATATGTTATAGAAAAAAAATTATGAAATCACGCGCATGCACGTTTGATGCAATCTGATTGGCTGAAACTTTAAATGGCTATATCTCCTTTGTTTTTAGACGAAATGTTTGGAATTTTGAAATATAGTCATTCTTTAAGATTACCTTTACTATGATAAAGATAAAAATTCATGAAATCACGTGCATGCATGTGTGCTGCACTCTGATTGGCTGAAACTTCAAATGGCTATAACTCTCTTGTTTTTCAACCAAACAGGATGGGATGTAGAACATAGATAAATATAAGGGACTCCTACAAGAAGGTGTAGTCATCATGCACGTGCGTGCACGTGAAATGAGTTAAATTAAAAATACACTCGAGTGAGTGCAATTTTTAATACCTTTGGATTGAATGCTTTGATATTAAGTGTATAAAAATATATAGATAGTGTAGACAATATAATATGGTCGTTACGCACATGAACACGCGTGCAATGCTTAAATTTAAATATATTTTGTATTCTTCTGGGAAAACCTTGATTAAGTCTAAATTCCATAAAGTATTTCTTATTTAATAGAGATTACAGGGAATATGGCACCAAAAGGGAGTTGGGGAGCGTTTGGGGAACATCTGTAACGGTCCCCGTTACAATTAGCACTAGTTATTATGTTCCCCAAACGAAGTTGGTGAACATATTGTTTTTACTCTGTTTCTTATTATTATTATTTTTCTTCTCGGGAAAATTTTGTCCGCGAATGATCTTGTAAAGTACACATCCGATTAAGGGGAAACCTTTTTAGGGTAAGTAGGCATGTTATGTAGATTTGCGGAACGAAGGTCATATTGCGCGCACGTGCTTGCAAGAGCGCGCACGTGCAACACGTGAAATGACGAATATGCTTGAAATTGCCGTAACTTTTACATTTTTCGATGTAATGCTTTGATATTCAGAATATATAGACATATTATAAATGTAGATAAGATGACATTGTCAACATGCAATTTTGTGTGCACGTGCTTGCAAGAGCGCGCACGAGCAACACGTGAAATGACCGATTTAATTGATATAGGCGTAAATTTTTACCTTTTTAATGAAATGCTTTGAGACTCATAATATAAGGATATAGTAGTAGCATAGACAATATGACATGGTCAAAATAGCAAGATCTCGCGCGCATGCACGTGCGCTGCGCTCTGATT
>NW_026937304.1:0-7868 GCF_032062105.1 Saccostrea cuccullata | reverse complement strand
ATGTCAGTCCCACGGGAAAAAAAACGACAACTTCCGGGGGGGGGGGGTCCTACGGGGGATGTACATGTACCCCTCCCTAAATCCAGATTTCCCCCTCAATTTTTGATTTTAGTCGTTTCTAGGCGAAAATTTAACAAACAAAATAAACTGATAAAGGAAGCCTACAAGTTTATAAATAAAAACGGAATAAAATCTCATTAACGAAAAAAAACTTCTTATACATATACATTTGTGTATTTTCAAAAAAATTAGTGCCGGATTGAATTTTTTAAATTTAAAATTTCTCTCTCTCTCGCCCCCCTCTCTCTATCTCTCTCTTTTTACGTACTTTGCAAAGATTTTTTTTTGTTGTGTTGCTGCGTGTGGTGATATTTTATTACTAAAACAATTTAATGAATTGTTTGTGTTATTGTTTTTCTTTTCTTTTTTTTTTTTTTGGTTGCTTTTTTTTTTTAAAGGGGAAAGGGGGGTCCAGAAAGCTAAATAAAATATCATAACATTTTGCCCAATTTTATATTCCAATACCCTATAAAAAAATACTAAACCAAAAAAAAGAATTCGATGCATATGCCGATTAATTGAAAATGTACATGTAACGGTATAAGTTGGTCGCTTTGGTGAATGTTATCAATCGGAGCAACAGCCACGTGATTTATTGATTTTTTTTTTGTATTCACAAAGTTACCTGTCTACAAATCACGTGATATGATGGAATACTAAAAGGGTCACAATGAGGTCAATGACATGTAAATACCCGTAAATAGCGAAGAAAACGGTCGGTGTTTTGTACTTTTTTTCAAAACGTTTACCCCGAGCGCAGGCTTGCCCAAAATTCTCCTTTAAATATGTTGTATTTCCAACAGTTCTACACCTTCTGTCCTTTTGAGAAATTTGGGCAAGAATGCGCTCACCATGTATTTCAGCTTTAAAGATCGGAATAACTTTAAATAACAATGGAAATTCATGAATTGCAGTGACCCCTCTTACAAAACACAGCCTCGTTCTTCATTTTTACTTACTTTTAATTCCTGTAATTTTGCAAAGTTGCGATTAAGACCTAGAAGAATTGCTTTATTAATCTCATTAGGCTACTTTTTATACTTAATTTCTGCGCAATTTACAGGCGGCCACTTTTTGTACACTATAAGTGCAATCATTCTTTAGTATCATACTATCCCATAAAGGACAAGTGCACTTAAGCAATGCTTAATGGGCCCTTTTTATGTGCCATGTTACTTTTTAATATATTTCCAAATCGTTCTCTTTTGGAAATAGTTATACTAGTGGATATTTCTAATTAAAAACCACGATAATCATCACCCAAATCAGCATGGACTTGAAACAATTGACTATTTTTAAATGCCTATATGGACACCCTAAAAACCCGGGAAAAAGTCGTACCGAACCTTCTTTTAGTTTCGTTTATGTAAATCAGGGCGAACAGATCTTGAGCAATCTGATGGTGGATCAAAGTGGGGCGCGTTTGTGGTATGTAACTTTTTTGAGCTATATCTGTTTTAAAAAATTGAAAGAAGTTGTGTAGTTGCCCGTAGCCATAATAATCAAACTAAGAAATTGGTACACTTGCATTTGAAAAAATATATACAATAAAACGAATTTGACATCTAAAAGGAGTGTTTAGGTGACTTTCAATACCTGTTTCATTGTCTTGCATAAATGTTTAAAATGTCTGACACTTTTATGAGTGGCGCTAAACTCGAATACCCTACTGTTATCTTAAACATAGATACATAGAAATATTTCTAAGCGGCGCGACTTTGACTAAATGATAAATATTTTGTCATTCGCACAAGTTTGTACAAAGTTAGGCTCATAGTAAACAAAAGTTTTGAAATGAATGACTGTTCTCGATTTTCTATAGAAAATCACAAATGTCGGTTGACCCCTGCTACATTCTATGGTTTTGTTCTTTGTAAATACGTGAATTTCAGCGATAAAATTTGTTTAATCTTACGGTTTAGATATCAATTAATGATTTGGGATAAAAAATTATGCTTAATTTGAATGTTTATTTTTTCACATTTTACCGGGGCCCATAAGTGCACTCGTTCTTTATATCTTTTATGAAAAGAGTACATGTACTAGTATTTGAAATGATTTCAGGACAGTCATGTTTTTCAGACTGAAATGTCTAGAGTAACCTCAGATATCTTTAAAATTTCAAAATTTATTTCCAGTTACGTGATTTCTTGCGATCTTCTAAGCTGTAACAGATAAAGACACTTAACTTATATGAATAATAAACCATGAAGAATGAGCAAAAGATATAGGGTAAAATGTGTCCGCCGTCAATTCCGGTAGTTTGTTTTTCTGTAATCATTTTAAATATTATATATGCCTTTTCAAACATAGATAAAAGCTCATTCATGCAGACAAATAGAGGAGAACGGAAGACCTTCTTTGTTGCTGTAGCAACAAGAGTTTCTAGTTATTATTATTTTTTTTTTCCCTTTTGTAATTTCTTTTTTTGACGATTTCTCAGAGATGACTGGACAGATTCTCATGAAATTTTCAGGGATGATAGAGAGTGAAAATATATTAGAAATGTAGTTTTCAGTTTTTCAAAACTGACTTCCGGTCGTCAAATATGTCCGATTTTCCGTTTTTTTCCAAAAGTGATCATGTCCGGAAGATATTTCAGGAACGATAACAGATTAAGACATAAAACTTTCAGGAATAATAGATCATGAAAAGTAGATTTGTGCAATCCGTTTAAATCCGTCCTCCGTCACTTCCGGTCGTCACAGGAAGTAATCCAAAAATCGAAAATTTCAACTTTTTCTTTTATGAAATTTTTTTGCATCAGATTATAGTATCTTATTTGTACTTTCGAAATATGTCGGTCCACCGGAAACAAAAACGACAACTTCCGGTTATAAGAGAAAAACTGCATATTTTCAGTATTTTTCTTTCCCATAAATATTTTTTATGGATGAAGTATTTGTAATGATTTTTGGATATGTTATTCAGACTGCAAATGTCTACAGTAACGTCAAATATCTTTGTAAAATTCACTTCCGGTCGCATGATTTCCTGTCCTCAAAATGAGAAGTTATCATAGCTAGATCTCATCAACGGTAAGAGATTAAGACACAAATCATATAGGATTGATAGAACTTGATGAGTAGGCAAAATCAGTTGTGATAAGATTGTCAGCCGTCACTTCCGGTCGTCACAGGAAGTGATCCAAAAAATCGAATTTCAACTTTTCTTTTATGAAACTGTTTTTGCAACATATTATAGCATCTTATTTGTAGTTTTCAAATGTTTCAGAACCACCGGAAAGAAAAAACGACAACTTCCGGTTAAAGAGAAAAACTACATAATTTGAGTATTTTTATTCCCATAAATTTTTCTTATTTATAAAGTATTTGTCATGACTTTTAGATATGTTATTCAGACTGTACGTGTCTACACTAACCTCAAATATCTTTGTAAAATTCACTTCCGGTTGCATGATTTCCTGTCCTCTCTAAATGAGAAGTTATCATAGCTAGATCTCGTAAACGGTAAGAGATTTAGACACCAAACTTATAGGACTGATAGCAGAGCTCTGATAAGTAAGCAAATCCATTTTGGTTAACGTTGTCCGCAGTCACTTCCGGTTGTCACAGGAAGTGAACAAATAAATAAAAATATTCAACTTTTCTTATGGAATCTTTCTTAGTGCATAAGTTTAGTATCATACTATTCAATAAACATTTTTTTTTTATAAATAGAGCATTTGAATTGATTTTAGGACATGTAGTTTTGAACCTCAAATATCTTTTCAAAAATTTACTTCCGGTCACAAGATTTCCCCTCAAAATGAGAAGAAAATATTACGAGAAAACTGTAACAGACAACATAAACTTATATGAATAATAAACCATGAAGATTGGACAACAAATATAGGGTAAAATGTGTCCGCCGTCACTTCCGGTCGTCACAGAAAGTGATGAAATAATTGAAAATGATTTTTGTACATGTTATTAAGACTATATAATTGTTTTAAGTAAAATATCTTTTTAAGTTATACCTCCGGCTGTTTGTTTTCCTGAAATCATTTAAAATATCATATGCCTTTTTTAACATAGATAAAAAGCTCATTCATGTGATAAATAGAGGAGAACGGAAGACCTTCTTTGTTGTTGTAGCAACAAGAGTTTCTAGTTAAAGTCTTCCGTTTCAGACGGAAGACCTTATAGTGATTCTACTGTTTCTTCTTTTTCTTTTTCTTTTTCTTATTATTTTTTTTTTCCTTTTTTGTTTCGACGGATTTCTCAGAGATGGCTTGGCAGATTCTCATGAAATTTTCAGAGATGATAAAGAATGAAAATATCTTTAAAATGCAGTTTTCAGTTTTTCAAAATTCACTTCCGGTCGTCAAATATGTCCGATTTCCGCTTTTTTCAAAATAATTTTGTCCGAGTCATATCTCAGAAACGGTAAGAGATTAAGACACCAAACTTATATGAGTAATAGATCTTGTTAAGTAGGCAAAACCAATCGGGTTAAGATTGTCCGCCGTCACTTCCGGTCGTCAAAGGAAGTGATCAAAGAAATCGAAATTTTGAACTTTTTCTTTTTTGAAACTTTTTTTGCATCACATTATATCATTTATTTGTAGTTTCGAAATATGTCAGTCCCACCGGAAACAAAAACGAGTTTTTAGAGAAAAACTGCATAATTTGAGTATTTTTCTTTCCCATAAATATTTTTTAAACATAAAGTATTTGTAGTGATTTTTAGATATGTTATACAGACTGCTAATGTCTACAGTAACTTCAAATATCTTTTAAAAATTCACTTCCGGTTGCGTGATTTCCTGTCCTCAAAATGAAAAGTTATCATAGCTAGATCTCGTAAACGGTAAGAGATGAAGACACCAAACTTTTACAAGTGATAGATCTTGAAGAGTAGGCAAAAGCAGTTGGTAAAAGATTGTCCGCCGTCACTTCCGGTCGTCACAGGAAGTGATCACAGAAATCAAAAATTTGAACTTTTTCTTTTTTGAAACTTTTTTGCATTTCATTATAGCATCTAATTTGTAGTTTCGAAATATGTCGGCCCCACCGGAAACAAAAACGACAACTTCCGGTTATTAGAGGAAAACTGCATAATTTGAGTATTTTTCTTTCCCATAAATATTTTTATATATAAAGTATTTTGTAATGATTTTTGGATATGTTATTCAGACTGCAACTATCTACAGTAACGTCAAATATCTTTGTAAAATTCACTTCCGGTCGCGTGATTTCCTGTCCTCAAAATGAAAAGTTATCATAGCTACATCTCGTAAACCGTATGAGATTAAGACACTAAACTTTTACAAGTGATAGATCTTGATGAGTAGGCAAAAGCAGTTGGAATAAGATTGTCCGCCGTCACTTCCGGTTGTCACAGGAAGTGATCAAATAAATTAAAAAAAACAACTTTTCTTTATGAAACTTTGTTGCATCACATTATAGCATCTAATTTTTTATTTCGAAATATGTCAGTCCCACCGGAAACAAAAATGACAACTTCCGGTTATTAAAGAAAAACTGCATAATTTGTGTATATTTCTTTCTTATTAATATTTTTTGTCAATAAAGCATTTGTATTGATTTTTGGATATGTTAGTCAGACTGCAACTGTCTACAGTAACGTCAAATATCTTTGTCAAATTCACTTCCGGTTGCGTGATTTCCTGTCCTCAAAACGAAAATTTATCATGGATAGATCTCGTAAACGGTAAAAGATTAAGACACCAAACTTATAGGTGTGATAGATCTTGCTGAGTAGGCAAATTCATTTGGGTTAACGTTGTCTGCCGTCACTTCCGGTTGTCACAGGAAGTTTTCAATTTTTTTATGGAATCTTTCTTAGTAATACATATAGCATCTTATTTGTAAATTTGAAATATGTCAGTACCACTGTAAACAAAAACGACTACTTCCGGTAATGAGAGAAAACTACAAATTTTATTATCAACTATCCCATAAATATTTTTTTTAATGAAAACAGCATATGAAATGATTTTTGGACATTTCATTCAGACTGAAATGTAGAGTAACCTAAAATATCTTTTTCAAAAATTTACTTCCGGTCACGTGATTTCTTGTCCTTAAAATGAGAAGATAACATTACGAGATCTCTTAAACTGAAACAGATCAAAACACTAAACTTATATGAATAATAAACCATGAAAATTGGGCAGCTATATAGGATAAAATGCGTCCGACGTCACTTCCGGTCGTCACAGAAAGTGATAAAAAAATTGAAAATGTTCTATGTAAATGTAATTAAGACTATAATATTGTCTAAACTCATGGCCAAATAGAATCTTAGTAAGTTATACCTCTGGCTGTCATTAGAAATATTATATGCCTTATAACATAGATAAAAGCTCATTCATGCACATAAATAGAGGAGAACGGAAGACCTTCTTTGTTGCTGTAGCAACAAGAGTTTTCTAGTATTCTTACTATTTTCGTATTGACCAACTTTTGGAAATGACCTTTGTCCGGTCCATTTCTCCAGAACAGTTGAAGATATGAAAGTTTACTGTGTCAGATATCATAGATCTGGACTTGAAGATGTGTCGAACAACATTTTTTCCGTCGTCAATTCTTCCGGTCGTCACAGAAAAGGGGATTAAAAGTTGATTTTTTAAATTTCTTTGTCTTTCTTTCTATCTTTTTCTGTGATATTCATGGCATAAGTAAAGGCCCCTATTTGCTGATTTTACGTATAACCAGTTTCTATTTGATAAAGAAGGAATTAAATATCTTTGAATGTCTAAGAACTTTTGCAAACGTAGGTTCAACGTTTCCTTAAAAACTAAAAAATATTAATTTTTTTTTTTCATAAATAGACTTCGCGAGGGAAAATACACATTGTACCAATGTGCAGGTACGGTCTTCCCAGGGATGGGGAATAGACCTTAGAAAACCTTCCCTGCTTCAAATAGAGACGAGATATTAGCAAATAAAATGTTGAAAACATATATAATGTGTGTGCATCTTATTCCCCCCCCCACTTTTTGTAAACTGTAAAAAACCTACCCCCACCTTTCTCACTTATTGAAATGAATGCTAATTCCGCTTTAATGTTTTACATTCTACAAAAAATGACATTGACATTTATATAACAAGGCACTCTTCTTGAAGTTAAGAAAATGATAAGGCTTAATTCTTTTTGAAAATAATGGTAATTTACAAGTCTATATTCAAAACAGCCCCCCCCCCCCGAAGCGCGCAGCCAGGTAGAATTCGCAGATATAACATCTGCAACTTACAAGTAACGTTTTAAAAGTTTCATTCATAAAAAATTAGTTCCCCTAATGTCATCTGATAATTTGCTATCATTCATTCTTCCTATGTTTTGTCTGTAAAATTTATAATTATTTCATAAAAAAAAAAATTATGTTGAGAAAATAAAGATTGTCAGCTGCATTTATTACTGTAGCATCTCGCGTTTTCTGGTATATCTTTTACTTGCATATGAATAATGTCATTAAATAAAATAAAAGAAATCGAACTCTATTTCCATCTTTTTTAATTCATTCATAAATCCTTGGACTGCTGCAGCTGCGCGGAGGCCTCCACTGCATGAAAATTTGGCTTTACAAAACAAGTAAAGATAATGTAAATTTATTATTTACAATGCCTTTAATTGGCTTTTCTGAAAAAAGTCAAAGTTGGAAAAGGTAACCTTTACATTAACTTTACATGCACTTAAATATGATGTAATGTCCCACATTGTCTTGACTTTACAAAAAAGTAAAGTTAATATTTACAACCATTAAACACCATATTTAGGATATATAAATCTGATAATTACAGATCTTAAATTTAATTAAATACCATTTTTAATTACCACAA